>NW_027182471.1:1500000-1758378 GCF_040938575.1 Ambystoma mexicanum
AGACCCTTCCTATAGCAAGAGATGTGATATCCAAATCCTTCCCATTCCAATCCTGAGATCCTTCCTATAACATGAGATGTGATACCCAATTATTTCCCATTCCAAACCTGAGACCCTTCCTATTGGATGAGATGTGATATCCAACACCTTCCCATTCCAATCCTGACACCCTTCCTATACCATGAGATGTGATATCTCAATGCTTCTAATACCAAACCTGGGACCCTTCCTATAACATGAGATGTGATGTCCAAATCCTTCCCATTCCAATCCTGAAACCCCTCCTATAGCATGAGATGTGATATCTCAATGTTTCTAATAAAAAACGTGAGACCCTTCCAATAGCAAGAGATGTGATATCCAAATCCTTCCCATTCCAATCCTGAGACCCTTCCTATAACATGAGATGTGATATCAAACTCCTTCCCATTCCAACCTGAGACCCTTCCTATAGCATGAGAAGGGATATCCAACTCCTTCCCATTCCAATCCTGAGACCCTTCCTATCGCAAGAGATGTGATATCCAAATCCTTCCCATTCCAATCCTGAGATCCTTCCTATAACATGAGATGTGATACCCAATTATTTCCCATTCCAAACCTGAGACCCTTCCTATTGGATGAGATGTGATATTCAACACCTTCCCATTCCAATCCTGACACCCTTCCTATACCATGAGATGTGATATCTCAATGTTTCTAATACAAAACTGAGACCCTTCCTATAGCAAGAGATGTGATATCCAAATCCTTCCCATTTCAATCCTGAGACCCTACCTATAACATATGTGATATCCAACTCCTTCCCATTCCAACCTGTGACCCTTCCTATAGCATGAGAAGGGATATCCAACTCCTTCCCAATCCAATCCTGAGACCCTTCCGATAGCGGAGATGTGATATCTCAATGCTTATAGCAATCCTGAGACCCTTCCTATTGCATGAGATGTGATATCTCAATGCTTCTGCCAAACCTGAGACCCTTCCTTTAGCATGAGATGTGATATCCAAATCCTTCACATTCCAATCCTGAGACCCTTCCTATAGCATGAGATATGATATCTCAATGCTTCTAATACCAAACCTGAGATCCTTCCTATAACATGAGACGGGATATCCAACTCCTTCCCATTCCAATCCTGAGACTCTTCCTATAGCATGAGATGTGATATCTCAATGCTTCTACCAAACCTGAGACCCTTCCTATAACATGAGATAATATCCAAATCCTTCCCATTCCAATTCTGAGACCCGTCCTATAACATGAGCAATATCCAACTCCTTCCCATTCCAATTCTGAGACCCGTCCTATACCATGAGACTTGATATCTCAATGCTTCTAATACCAAACCTGAGACCGGTCTATAACATGAGATGTGATACCCAAATCCTTCCCCTTCCAAACCATAGACCCTTCCTATAGCATGAGATGTGATATCTCAATGCTTCTAATACCAAACCTGAGACCCTTCCTATAACGAGATGGGATATCCAACTCCTTCCCATTCCAATCCTGAGACCCTTCCTATAACATGAGATGTGATATCCAACTCCTTCCCATTCCAACCTGAGACCCTTCCTATAGCATGAGAAGGGATATCCAACTCCTTCCCATTCCAATCCTAAAACCCTTCCTATAGCAAGAGATGTGATATCCAAATCCTTCCCATTCCAATCCTGAGATCCTTCCTATAACATGAGATGTGATACCCAATTATTTACCATTCCAAACCTGAGACCCTTCCTATTGGATGAGATGTGATATTCAACACCTTCCCATTCCAATCCTGACACCCTTCCTATACCATGAGATGTGATATCTCAATGTTTCTAATACAAAACTGAGACCCTTCCTATAGCAAGAGATGTGATATCCAAATCCTTCCCATTTCAATCCTGAAACCCCTCCTAAAGCATGAGATCTGATATCTCAATGTTTCCAATAAAAAACTGAGACCCTTCCTATAGCAAGAGATGTGATATCCAAATCCTTCCCATTTCAATCCTGAGACCCTACCTATAACATGAGATGTGATATCCAACTCCTTCCCATTCCAACCTGAGACCCTCCCTTTAGCATGAGATGTGATATCCAACTCCTTCCCATTCCAATCCTGAGACCCTTCTGATAGCATGAGATGTGATATCTCAATGCTTCTAATACTAAACCTGAGATCCTTCCGATAGCATGAGAATTGATATCTCAATGCTTCTAATACCAAACCTGGGACCCGTCCTATAACATGAGATATGATATCCAAATCCTTCCCATTCCAATCCTGAAACCCTTCCTTTAGCATGAGATGTGATATCTCAATGTTTCTAATAAAAAACCTGAGACCCTTCCTATAGCAAGAGATGTGATATCCAAATCCTTCCCATTCCCATCCTGAGACCCTTCCTATAACATGAGATGTGATATCCAACTCCTTCCCATTCCAATCTTGAAACCCTTCCAATAGCAAGAGATGTGATATCCAAATCCTTCCCATTCCAATCCTGAGACCCTTTCTATAACATGAGATGTGATATCCAACTCCTTCCCATTCCAACCTGAGACCCTTCCTATAGCATGAGAAGGGATATCCAACTCCTTCCCATTCCAATCTTGAGACCCTTCCTATAGCAAGAGATGTGATATCCAAATCCTTCCCATTCCAATCCTGAGATCCTTCCTATAACATGAGATGTGATACCCAATTATTTCCCATTCCAAACCTGAGACCCTTCCTATTGGATGAGATGTGATATCCAACACCTTCCCATTCCAATCCTGACACCCTTCCTATACCATGAGATGTGATATCTCAATGCTTCTAATACCAAACCTGGGACCCTTCCTATAACATGAGATGTGATATCCAAATCCTTCCCATTCCAATCCTGAAACCCCTCCTATAGCATGAGATGTGATATCTCAATGTTTCTAATAAAAAACGTGAGACCCTTCCAATAGCAAGAGATGTGATATCCAAATCCTTCCCATTCCAATCCTGAGACCCTTCCTATAACATGAGATGTGATATCCAACTCCTTCCCATTCCAACCTGAGACCCTTCCTATAGCATGAGAAGGGATATCCAACTCCTTCCCATTCCAATCCTGAGACCCTTCCTATCGCAAGAGATGTGATATCCAAATCCTTCCCATTCCAATCCTGAGATCCTTCCTATAACATGAGATGTGATACCCAATTATTTCCCATTCCAAACCTGAGACCCTTCCTATTGGATGAGATGTGATATTCAACACCTTCCCATTCCAATCCTGACACCCTTCCTATACCATGAGATGTGATATCTCAATGTTTCTAATACAAAACTGAGACCCTTCCTATAGCAAGAGATGTGATATCCAAATCCTTCCCATTTCAATCCTGAGACCCTACCTATAACATATGTGATATCCAACTCCTTCCCATTCCAACCTGTGACCCTTCCTATAGCATGAGAAGGGATATCCAACTCCTTCGCAATCCAATCCTGAGACCCTTCCGATAGCAGAGATGTGATATCTCAATGCTTATAGCAATCCTGAGACCCTTCCTATTGCATGAGATGTGATATCTCAATGCTTCTGCCAAACCTGAGACCCTTCCTTTAGCATGAGATGTGATATCCAAATCCTTCACATTCCAATCCTGAGACCCTTCCTATAGCATGAGATATGATATCTCAATGCTTCTAATACCAAACCTGAGATCCTTCCTATAACATGAGACGGGATATCCAACTCCTTCCCATTCCAATCCTGAGACTCTTCCTATAGCATGAGATGTGATATCTCAATGCTTCTACCAAACCTGAGACCCTTCCTATAACATGAGATAATATCCAAATCCTTCCCATTCCAATTCTGAGACCCGTCCTATAACATGAGCAATATCCAACTCCTTCCCATTCCAATTCTGAGACCCGTCCTATACCATGAGACTTGATATCTCAATGCTTCTAATACCAAACCTGAGACCGGTCTATAACATGAGATGTGATACCCAAATCCTTCCCCTTCCAAACCATAGACCCTTCCTATAGCATGAGATGTGATATCTCAATGCTTCTAATACCAAACCTGAGACCCTTCCTATAACGAGATGGGATATCCAACTCCTTCCCATTCCAATCCTGAGACCCTTCCGATAGCAGAGATGTGATATCTCAATGCTTATACCAAACCTGAGACCCTTCCTATGGCATGAGATGTCATATACAACTCCTTCCGATTCCAATCCTTAGACCCTTCCTATAGCATGAGATGTGATATCTCAATGCTTCTAATACCAAACCTGAGATCCTTCCTATAACATGAGATGTGATATCAAACTCCTTCCCATTCCAAACCTGAGACCCTTCCGATAGCATGATATGTGATATCACAATGCTTCTAAAACCAAACATGAGAACCATCCTATAACATGAGATGTGAAATCCAAATCATTCCCTTTCCAAACCTGAGACCCTTCCTATAGCTTGAGATGTGATATCAAACTCCTTCCCATTCAATGTGATATCCAACTCCTTCCCATTCCAATCCTGAGACCCTTCCTATACCATGAGATGTGATATTTCAATGCTTCTAATACCAAACCTGAGACCCGTCCTAAAACATGAGATGTGAGATCCAAATCCTTCCCCTTCCAAACCTGAGACCTTTCATATAGCATGAGATGTGATATCTCAATGCTTCTTATACCAAACCTGAAATCCTTCCGATAGCGTGAGATGTGATATCTCAATGCTTCTAATACCAAACCTGAGATCCTTCCTATAACATGAGATGTGATATCCAAATCCTTCGCCTTCCAAACCTGAGACCCTCCCTTTAGAATGAGATGTGATATCCAACTCCTTCCAATTCCAATGCTGATACCCTTCTGATAGCATGAGATGTGATATCTCAATGCCTCTAATACCAAACCTGAGATCCTACCTCTAACATGAAATGTGATATCCAACTCCTTCCCTTTCCAAACCTGAGAGCCTTCCTACAGCATGAGATGTGATATCCAAATCCTTCACATTCCAATCCTGAGACTCTTCCTATAGCATGAGATGTGATATCTCAATGCTTCTACCAAACCTGAGACCCTTCCTATAACATGAGATAATATCCAAATCCTTCCCATTCCAATTCTGAGACCCGTCCTAAAACATGAGTAATATCCAACTCCTTCCCATTCCAATTCTGAGACCCGTCCTATACCATGAGACTTGATATCTCAATGCTTCTAATACCAAACCTGAGACCGGTCCTATAACATGAGATGTGATACCCAAATCCTTCCCCTTCCAAACCATAGACCCTTCCTATAGCATGAGATGTGATATCTCAATGCTTCTAATACCAAACCTGAGACCCTTCCTATAACGAGATGGGATATCCAACTCCTTCCCATTCCAATCCTGAGACCCTTCCGATAGCAGAGATGTGATATCTCAATGCTTATACCAAACCTGAGACCCTTCCTATGGCATGAGATGTCATATACAACTCCTTCCGATTCCAATCCTGAGACCCTTCCTATAGCATGAGATGTGATATCTCAATGCTTCTAATACCAAACCTGAGATCCTTCCTATAACATGAGATGTGATATCAAACTCCTTCCCATTCCAAACCTGAGACCCTTCCGATAGCATGATATGTGATATCACAATGCTTCTAAAACCAAACATGAGAACCATCCTATAACATGAGATGTGAAATCCAAATCATTCCCTTTCCAAACCTGAGACCCTTCCTATAGCTTGAGATGTGATATCAAACTCCTTCCCATTCAATGTGATATCCAACTCCTTCCCATTCCAATCCTGAGACCCTTCCTATACAATGAGATGTGATATTTCAATGCTTCTAATACCAAACCTGAGACCCGTCCTAAAACATGAGATGTGAGATCCAAATCCTTCCCCTTCCAAACCTGAGACCTTTCCTATAGCATGAGATGTGATATCTCAATGCTTCTTATACCAAACCTGAAATCCTTCCGATAGCATGAGATGTGATATCTCAATGCTTCTAATACCAAACCTGAGATCTTTCCTATAACATGAGATGTGATATCCAAATCCTTCGCCTTCCAAACCTGAGACCCTCCCTTTAGAATGAGATGTGATATCCAACTCCTTCCAATTCCAATCCTGATACCCTTCTGATAGCATGAGATGTGATATCTCAATGCCTCTAATACCAAACCTCAGATCCTACCTCTAACATGAAATGTGATATCCAACTCCTTCCCTTTCCAAACCTGAGAGCCTTCCTACAGCATGAGATGTGATATCCAAGACCTTCCCATTCCAATCCTGAGACCCTTCCTATAACATGAGATGTGATATCCAACTCCTTCCCATTCCAACCTGAGACCCTTCCTATAGCATGAGATGGGATATCCAACTCCTTCCAAATCCAATCCTGATACCCTTCCGATAGCATGAGATGTGATATCCCAATGCTTCTACAAAACCTGAGACCCATACCATGGCATGAGATGTCATATCAAACTCCCCTCCTATACCATGAGATGTGATATCTCAATGCTTCTAATACCAAACCTGGGACCCGTCCTATAACATGAGATATGATATCCAAATCCTTCCCCTTCCAAACCTGAAACCCTTCCTATAGCATGAGAAGGGATATCCAACTCCTTCCCATTTCAATCCTGAGACCCTTCCTATACCATGAGATGTGATATCTCAATGCTTCTAATAAAAAACCTGAGACCCTTCATATAGCAAGAGATGTGGATTTGGAAGGAGTTGGATATCCCATCTCATGCTATAGGAAGGGTCTCAGGTTGGAATGGGAAGGAGTTGGATATCACATCTCATGTTATAGGAAGGGTCTCAGGATTGGAATGGGAAGGACTTGGATATCACATCTCATGCTATAGGAAGGCTCTCAGGTTTGGAAGGGGAGAGAGTTGGATATCACATTTCATGTTAGAGGTAGGATCTCAGGTTTGGTATTAGAGGCATTGAGATATCACATCTCATGCTATCAGAAGGGTCTCAGGATTGGAATGGGAAGGACTTAGATATCACATATCATGCTATAGGGAGGGTCTCAGTTTTGATATTAGAAGCATTGAGATATCACATCTCATGCTATCGGAAGTGTCTCAGGATTGGAATGGGAAGGAGCTGGATATCACATCTCATGCTAAAGGAAGAGTCTCAGGTTTGGAACGGGAAGGAGTTGGATATCACATCTCATGTTATAGGAAGGGTCTCAGGTTTGGTATAAGCATTGAGATATCACATCTCTGCTATCGCAAGTGTCTCAGGATTGGAATGGGAAGGAGTTGGATATCCCATCTCATGTTATAGGACGGGTCTCAGGTTTGTTATTAGAATCATTGAGATATCATATTGCATGCTGTAGGAAGGGTCTAAGGATTGGAATGGGAAGGACTTGGATATCACATCTCATGCTATAGATAGGCTCTCAGGTTTGGAAAGGGAAGGAGTTGGATATCACATCTCATGTTAAAGGGAGGGTCTCAGAATTGGAAGGGGAAGGATTTGGATATCACATCTCATGTTATAGGAAGGATCTCAGGTTTGGTATTAGAAGCATTGAGATATCACATCTCATGCTATCGGAAGGATCTCAGGTTTGGTATTAGAAGCATTGAGATATCACATCTCATGCTATCAGAAGGGTCTCAGGATTGGAATGGGAAGGAGTTGGATATCACATCTCATGCTAAAATGGAGGGTCTCAGGTTTGGAAGGGGAAGGATTTGGATATCACATCTCATTTTATCGGAAGGATCTCAGGTTTGGTATTAGAAGTATTGAGATATCACATCTCATGCTATAGGAAGGGTCTCAGGATTAGAATGGGAAGGAGTTGGATATCACATCTCATGCTAAAGGAAGGGTCTCAGGTTTGGTAGAAGCATTGAGATATCACATCTCATGCTATAGGAAGGGTCTCAGGATTGGAATGGGAAGGACTTAGATATCACATATCATGCTATAGGGAGGGTTTCCGTTTTGATATTAGAAGCATTGAGATATCACATCTCATGCTATCGGAAGTGTCTCAGGATTGGAATGGGAAGGAGCTGGATATCACATCTCATGCTAAAGGAAGGGTCTCAGGTTTGGAACGGGAAGGAGTTGGATATCCGATCTCATGTTATAGGAAGGGTCTAAGGTCTGGTATAAGCATTGAGATATCACATCTCTGCTATCGGAAGTGTCTCAGGATTGGAATGGGAAGGAGTTGGATATCCCATCTCATGTTATAGGAAGGGTCTCAGGTTTGGTATAAGCATTGAGATATCACATCTCATGCTATAGGAAGGGTCTCAGGTTTGGTATAAGCATTGAGATATCACATCTCATGCTATAGGAAGGGTCTCAGGATTGGAATGGGAAGGAGTTGTATATGACATCTCATGCCGTAGGAAGGGTCTCAGGTTTGGTATAAGCATTGAGATATCACATCTCATGCTATAGGAAGGGTCTCAGGATTGGAATGGGAAGGAGTTGGATATCACATCTCATGCTATAGGAAGGGTCTCAGGTTTGGTATAAGCATTGAGATATCACATCTCATGCTATAGGAAGGGTCTCAGGATTGGAATGCGAAGGAGTTGTATATGACATCTCATGCCGTAGGAAGGGTCTCAGGTTTGGTATAAGCATTGAGATATCACATCTCTGCTATCGCAAGGGTCTCTGGATTTGAATGGGAAGGAGTTGGATATCCCATCTCATGTTATAGGAAGAGTCTCAGGTTTGGTATTAGAAGCATTGAGATATCACATCTCATGCTATAGGAAGTGTCTCAGGATTGGAATGGGAAGGACTTGGATATCACATCTCATGCTATAGGGAGGCTCTCAAGTTTGATATTAGAAGCATTGAGATATCACATCTCATGCTATAGGAAGGGTCTCAGGATTGGAATGGGAAGGAGTTGGATATCACATCTCATGCTATAGGAAGGGTCTCAGGTTTGTTATAAGCAGTGAGATATCACATCGCATGCTGTAGGAAGGGTCTCAGGTTTGGTATTAGAAGCATTGAGATATCACATCTCATGCTATAGGAAGGATCTCAGGTTTGGTATTAGAAGCATTGAGATATCACATCTCATGCTATCGGAAGGATCTCAGGTTTGGTATTAGAAGCATTGAGATATCACATCTCATGCTATCAGAAGGGTCTCAGGATTGGAATGGGAAGGAGTTGGATATCACATCTCATGCTAAAATGGAGGGTCTCAGGTTTGGAAGGGGAAGGATTTGGATATCACATCTCATTTTATCGGAAGGATCTCAGGTTTGGTATTAGAAGTATTGAGATATCACATCTCATGCTATAGGAAGGGTCTCAGGATTAGAATGGGAAGGAGTTGGATATCACATCTCATGCTAAAGGAAGGGTCTCAGGTTTGGTAGAAGCATTGAGATATCACATCTCATGCTATAGGAAGGGTCTCAGGATTGGAATGGGAAGGACTTAGATATCACATATCATGCTATAGGGAGGGTTTCCGTTTTGATATTAGAAGCATTGAGATATCACATCTCATGCTATCGGAAGTGTCTCAGGATTGGAATGGGAAGGAGCTGGATATCACATCTCATGCTAAAGGAAGGGTCTCAGGTTTGGAACGGGAAGGAGTTGGATATCCGATCTCATGTTATAGGAAGGGTCTAAGGTCTGGTATAAGCATTGAGATATCACATCTCTGCTATCGGAAGTGTCTCAGGATTGGAATGGGAAGGAGTTGGATATCCCATCTCATGTTATAGGAAGGGTCTCAGGTTTGGTATAAGCATTGAGATATCACATCTCATGCTATAGGAAGGGTCTCAGGATTGGAATGGGAAGTAGTTGGATATCACATCTCATGCTATAGGAAGGGTCTCAGGTTTGGTATAAGCATTGAGATATCACATCTCATGCTATAGGAAGGGTCTCAGGATTGGAATGGGAAGGAGTTGTATATGACATCTCATGCCGTAGGAAGGGTCTCAGGTTTGGTATAAGCATTGAGATATCACATCTCATGCTATAGGAAGGGTCTCAGGATTGGAATGGGAAGGAGTTGGATATCACATCTCATGCTATAGGAAGGGTCTCAGGTTTGGTATAAGCATTGAGATATCACATCTCATGCTATAGGAAGGGTCTCAGGATTGGAATGTGAAGGAGTTGTATATGACATCTCATGCCGTAGGAAGGGTCTCAGGTTTGGTATAAGCATTGAGATATCACATCTCTGCTATCGCAAGGGTCTCTGGATTTGAATGGGAAGGAGTTGGATATCCCATCTCATGTTATAGGAAGAGTCTCAGGTTTGGTATTAGAAGCATTGAGATATCACATCTCATGCTATAGGAAGTGTCTCAGGATTGGAATGGGAAGGACTTGGATATCACATCTCATGCTATAGGGAGGCTCTCAAGTTTGATATTAGAAGCATTGAGATATCACATCTCATGCTATAGGAAGGGTCTCAGGATTGGAATGGGAAGGAGTTGGATATCACATCTCATGCTATAGGAAGGGTCTCAGGTTTGTTATAAGCAGTGAGATATCACATCGCATGCTGTAGGAAGGGTCTCAGGTTTGGTATTAGAAGCATTGAGATATCACATCTCATGCTATAGGAAGGATCTCAGGTTTGGTATTAGAAGTATTGAGATATCACATCTCATGCTATAGGAAGGGTCTCAGGATTGGAATGGGAAGGAGTTGGATATCACATATCATGCTAAAGGAAGGGTCTCAGGTTTGGTAGAAGCATTGAGATATCACATCTCATGCTATAGGAAGGGTCTCAGGATTGGAATGGGAAGGACTTAGATATCACATATCATGCTATAGGGAGGGTCTCAGTTTTGATATTAGAAGCATTGAGATATCACATCTCATGCTATCGGAAGTGTCTCAGGATTGGAATGGGAAGGAGCTGGATATCACATCTCATGCTAAAGGAAGAGTCTCAGGTTTGGAACGGGAAGGAGTTGGATATCACATCTTATGTTATAGGAAGGGTCTCAGGTTTGGTATAAGCATTGAGATATCACATCTCTGCTATCGGAAGTGTCTCAGGATTGGAAATGGAAGGAGTTGGATATCCCATCTCATGTTATAGGACGGGTCTCAGGTTTGTTATTAGAATCATTGAGATATCATATTGCATGCTGTAGGAAGGGTCTAAGGATTGGAATGGGAAGGACTTGGATATCACATCTCATGCTATAGATAGGCTCTCAGGTTTGGAAAGGGAAGGAGTTGGATATCACATTTCATGTTAGAGGAAGGATCTCAGGTTTGGTATTAGAGGCATTGAGATATCACATCTCATGCTATAGGAAGGGTCTCAGGTTCGAATGGGAAGGAGTTGGATATCACATCTCATGTTAAAGGGAGGGTCTCAGAATTGGAAGGGGAAGGATTTGGATATCACATCTCATGTTATAGGAAGGATCCCAGGTTTGGTATTAGAAGCATTGAGATATCACATCTCATGCTATCGGAAGGATCTCAGGTTTGGTGTTAGAAGCATTGAGATATCACATCTCATGCTATCAGAAGGGTCTCAGGATTGGAATGGGAAGGAGATGGATATCACATCTCATGCTAAAGGGAGGGTCTCAGGTTTGGAAGGGGAAGGATTTGGATATCACATCTCATGTTATCGGAAGGATCTCAGGTTTGGTATTAGAAGTATTGAGATATCACATCTCATGCAATAGGAAGGGTCTCAGGATTGGAATGGGAAGGAGTTGGATATCACATCTCATGCTAAAGGAAGGGTCTCAGGTTTGGTAGAAGCATTGAGATATCACATCTCATGCTATAGGAAGTGTCTCAGGATTGGAATGGGAAGGAGCTGGATATCACATCTCATGCTAAAGGAAGGGTCTCAGGTTTGGAACGGGAAGGAGTTGGATATCCGATCTCATGTTATAGGAAGGGTCTAAGGTCTGGTATAAGCATTGAGATATCACATCTCTGCTATCGGAAGTGTCTCAGGATTGTAATGGGAAGGAGTTGGATATCCGATCTCATGCTATCGGAAGGATCTCAGGTTTGGTATTAGAAGCATTGAGATATCACATCTCATGCTATAGGAAGGGTCTTAGGATTGGAATGGGAAGGACTTAGATTTCACATATCATGCGATAGGGAGGGTTTCCGTTTTGATATTAGAAGCATTGAGATATCACATCTCATGCTATCGGAAGTGTCTCAGGATTGGAATGGGAAGGAGCTGGATATCACATCTCATGCTAAAGGAAGGGTCTCAGGTTTGGAACGGGAAGGAGTTGGATATCCGATCTCATGTTATAGGAAGGGTCTAAGGTCTGGTATAAGCATTGAGATATCACATCTCTGCTATGGGAAGTGTCTCAGGATTGGAATGGGAAGGAGTTGGATATCCCATCTCATGTTATAGGAAGGGTCTCAGGTTTGGTATAAGCATTGAGATATCACATCTCAAGCTATAGGAAGGGTCTCAGGTTGGAATGGGAAGGAGTTGGATATCACATCTCATGTTAAAGGGAGGGTCTCAGAATTGGAAGGGGAAGGATTTGGATATCACATCTCATGTTATAGGAAGGATCTCAGGTTTGGTATTAGAAGCATTGAGATATCACATCTCATGCTATCGGAAGGATCTCAGGTTTGGTATTAGAAGCATTGAGATATCACATCTCATGCTATCAGAAGGGTCTCAGGATTGGAATGGGAAGGAGATGGATATCACATCTCATGCTAAAGGGAGGGTCTCAGGTTTGGAAGGGGAAGGATTTGGATATCACATCTCATGTTATCGGAAGGATCTCAGGTTTGGTATTAGAAGTATTGAGATATCACATCTCATGCTATAGGAAGGGTCTCAGGATTGGAATGGGAAGGAGTTGGATATCACATCTCATGCTAAAGGAAGGGTCTCAGGTTTGGTAGAAGCATTGAGATATCACATCTCATGCTATAGGAAGTGTCTCAGGATTGGAATGGGAAGGAGCTGGATATCACATCTCATGCTAAAGGAAGGGTCTCAGGTTTGGAACGGGAAGGAGTTGGATATCCGATCTCATGTTATAGGAAGGGTCTAAGGTCTGGTATAAGCATTGAGATATCACATCTCTGCTATCGGAAGTGTCTCAGGATTGGAATGGGAAGGAGTTGGATATCCGATCTCATGCTATCGGAAGGATCTCAGGTTTGGTATTAGAAGCATTGAGATATCACATCTCATGCTATAGGAAGGGTCTCAGGATTGGAATGGGAAGGACTTAGATATCACATATCATGCTATAGGGAGGGTTTCCGTTTTGATATTAGAAGCATTGAGATATCACATCTCATGCTATCGGAAGTGTCTCAGGATTGGAATGGGAAGGAGCTGGATATCACATCTCATGCTAAAGGAAGGGTCTCAGGTTTGGAACGGGAAGGAGTTGGATATCCGATCTCATGTTATAGGAAGGGTCTAAGGTCTGGTATAAGCATTGAGATATATCATCTCTGCTACGGGAAGTGTCTCAGGATTGGAATGGGAAGGAGTTGGATATCCCATCTCATGTTATAGGAAGGGTCTCAGGTTTGGTATAAGCATTGAGATATTACATCTCATGCTATAGGAAGGGTATCAGGTTGGAATGGGAAGGAGTTGGATATCACATCTCATGTTAAAGGGAGGGTCTCAGAATTGGAAGGGGAAGGATTTGGATATCACATCTCATGTTATAGGAAGGATCTCAGGTTTGGTATTAGAAGCATTGAGATATCACATCTCATGCTATCGGAAGGATCTCAGGTTTGGTATTAGAAGCATTGAGATATCACATCTCATGCTATCAGAAGGGTCTCAGGATTGGAATGGGAAGGAGTTGGATATCACATCTCATGCTAAAGGGAGGGTCTCAGGTTTGGAAGGGGAAGGATTTGGATATCACATCTCATGTTATCGGAAGGATTTCAGGTTTGGTATTAGAAGTATTGAGATATCACATCTCATGCTATAGGAAGGGTCTCAGGATTGGAATGGAAAGGAGTTGGATATCACATCGCATGCTAAAGGAAGGGTCTCAGGTTTGGTAGAAGCATTGAGATATCACATCTCATGCTATAGGAAGGGTCTCAGGATTGGAATGGGAAGGACTTAGATATCACATATCATGCTATAGGGAGGGTTTCTGTTTTGATATTAGAAGCATTGAGATATCACATCTCATGCTAAAGGGAGGGTCTCAGGATTGGAATGGGAAGGAGCTGGATATCACATCTCATGCTAAAGGAAGGGTCTCAGGTTTGGAACGGGAAGGAGTTGGATATCCGATCTCATGTTATAGGAAGGGTCTAAGGTCTGGTATAAGCATTGAGATATCACATCTCTGCTATCGGAAGTGTCTCAGGATTGGAATGGGAAGGAGTTGGATATCCCATCTCATGTTATAGGAAGGGTCTCAGGTTTGGTATAAGTATTGAGATATCACATCTCATGCTATAGGAAGGGTCTCAGGATTGGAATGGGAAGGAGTTGGATATCACATCTCATGCTATAGGAAGGGTCTCAGGTTTGGTATAAGCATTGAGATATCACATCTCATGCTATAGGAAGGGTCTCAGGATTGGAATGGGAAGGAGTTGTATATGACATCTCATGCCGTAGGAAGGGTCTCAGGTTTGGTATAAGCATTGAGATATCACATCTCATGCTATAGGAAGGGTCTCAGGATTGGAATGGGAAGGAGTTGGATATCACATCTCATGCTATAGGAAGGGTCTCAGGTTTGGTATACGCATTGAGATATCACATCTCATGCTATAGGAAGGGTCTCAGGATTGGAATGGGAAGGAGTTGTATATGACATCTTATGCCGTAGGAAGGGTCTCAGGTTTGGTATAAGCATTGAGATATCACATCTCTGCTATCGGAAGGGTCTCAGGATTGGAATGTCAAGGAGTTGGATATCCCATCTCATGTTATAGGAAGAGTCTCAGGTTTGGTATTAGAAGCATTGAGATATCACATCTCATGCTATAGGAAGTGTCTCAGGATTGGAATGGGAAGGACTTGGATATCACATCTCATGCTATAGGGAGGCTCTCAAGTTTGATATTAGAAGCATTGAGATATCACATCTCATGCTATAGGAAGGGTCTCAGGATTGGAATGGTAAGGAGTTGGATATCACATCTCATGCTATAGGAAGGGTCTCAGGTTTGGTATAAGCAGTGAGATATCACATCGCATGCTGTAGGAAGGGTCTCAGGTTTGGTATTAGAAGCATTGAGATATCACATCTCATGCTATAGGAAGGATCTCAGGTTTGGTATTAGAAGTATTGAGATATCACATCACATGCTATAGGAAGGGTCTCAGGATTGGAATGGGAAGGAGTTGGATATCACATCTCATGCTAAAGGAAGGGTCTCAGGTTTGGTAGAAGCATTGAGATATCACATCTCATGCTATAGGAAGGGTCTCAGGATTGGAATGGGAAGGACTTAGATATCACATATCATGCTATAGGGAGGGTCTCAGTTTTGATATTAGAAGCATTGAGATATCACATCTCATGCTATCGGAAGTGTCTCACGATTGGAATGGGAAGGAGCTGGATATCACATCTCATGCTAAAGGAAGAGTCTCAGGATTGGAACGGGAAGGAGTTGATTATCACATCTCATGTTATAGGAAGGGTCTCAGGTTTGGTATAAGCATTGAGATATCACATCTCTGCTATCGGAAGTGTCTCAGGATTGGAAATGGAAGGAGTTGGATATCCCATCTCATGTTATAGGACGGGTCTCAGGTTTGTTATTAGAATCATTGAGATATCATATTGCATGCTGTAGGAAGGGTCTAAGGATTGGAATGGAAAGGACTTGGATATCACATCTCATGCTATAGATAGGCTCTCAGGTTTGGAAAGGGAAGGAGTTGGATATCACATTTCATGTTAGAGGAAGGATCTCAGGTTTGGTATTAGAGCCATTGAGATATCATATTGCATGCTGTAGGAAGGGTCTAAGGATTGGAATGGGAAGGACTTGGATATCACATCTCATGCTATAGGAAGGGTCTCAGGTTGGAATGGGAAGGAGTTGGATATCACATCTCATGTTAAAGGGAGGGTCTCAGAATTGGAAGGGGAAGGATTTGGATATCACATCTCATGTTATAGGAAGGATCTCAGGTTTGGTATTAGAAGCATTGAGATATCACATCTCATGCTATCGGAAGGATCTCAGGTTTGGTATTAGAAGCATTGAGATATCACATCTCATGCTATCAGAAGGGTCTCAGGATTGGAATGGGAAGGAGATGGATATCACATATGCTAAAGGGAGGGTCTCAGGTTTGGAAGGGGAAGGATTTGGATATCACATCTCATGTTATCGGAAAGGATCTCAGGTTTGGTATTAGAAGTATTGAGATATCACATCTCATGCTATAGGAAGGGTCTCAGGATTGGAATGGGAAGGAGTTGGATATCACATCTCATGCTAAAGGAAGGGTCTCAGGTTTGGTAGAAGCATTGAGATATCACATCTCATGCTATAGGAAGTGTCTCAGGATTGGAATGGGAAGGAGCTGGATATCACATCTCATGCTAAAGGAAGGGTCTCAGGTTTGGAACGGGAAGGAGTTGGATATCCGATCTCATGTTATAGGAAGGGTCTAAGGTCTGGTATAAGCATTGAGATATCACATCTCTGCTATCGGAAGTGTCTCAGGATTGGAATGGGAAGGAGTTGGATATCCGATCTCATGCTATCGGAAGGATCTCAGGTTTGGTATTAGAAGCATTGAGATATCACATCTCATGCTATAGGAAGGGTCTCAGGATTGGAATGGGAAGGACTTAGATATCACATATCATGCGATAGGGAGGGTTTCCGTTTTGATATTAGAAGCATTGAGATATCACATCTCATGCTATCGGAAGTGTCTCAGGATTGGAATGGGAAGGAGCTGGATATCACATCTCATGCTAAAGGAAGGGTCTCAGGTTTGGAACGGGAAGGAGTTGGATATCCGATCTCATGTTATAGGAAGGGTCTAAGGTCTGGTATAAGCATTGAGATATCACATCTCTGCTATCGGAAGTGTCTCAGGATTGGAATGGGAAGGAGTTGGATATCCCATCTCATGTTATAGGAAGGGTCTCAGGTTTGGTATAAGCATTGAGATATCACATCTCATGCTATAGGAAGGGTCTCAGGATTGGAATGGGAAGGAGTTGGATATCACATCTCATGCTATAGGAAGGGTCTCAGGTTTGGTATAATCATTGAGATATCACATCTCATGCTATAGGAAGGGTCTCAGGATTGGAATGGGAAGGAGTTGTATATGACATCTCATGCCGTAGGAAGGGTCTCAGGTTTGGTATAAGCATTGAGATATCACATCTCATGCTATACTAAGGGTCTCAGGATTGGAATGGGAAGGAGTTGGATATCACATCTCATGCTATAGGAAGGGTCTCAGGTTTGGTATAAGCATTGAGATATCACATCTCATGCTATAGGAAGGGTCTCAGGATTGGAATGGGAAGGAGTTGTATATGACATCTCATGCCGTAGGAAGGGTCTTAGGTTTGGTATAAGCATTGAGATATCACATCTCTGCTATCGGAAGGGTCTCAGGATTGGAATGGGAAGGAGTTGGATATCCCATCTCATGTTATAGGAAGGGTCTCAGGTTTGGTATAAGCATTGAGATATCACATCTCATGCTATAGGAAGTGTCTCAGGATTGGAATGGGAAGGACTTGGATATCACATCTCATGCTATAGGAAGGGTCTCAGGTTGGAATGGGAAGGAGTTGGATATCACATCTCATGTTAAAGGGAGGGTCTCAGAATTGGAAGGGGAAGGATTTGGATATCACATCTCATGTTATAGGAAGGATCTCAGGTTTGGTATTAGAAGCATTGAGATATCACATCTCATGCTATCGGAAGGATCTCAGGTTTGGTATTAGAAGCATTGAGATATCACATCTCATGCTATCAGAAGGGTCTCAGGATTGGAATGGGAAGGAGATGGATATCACATATGCTAAAGGGAGGGTCTCAGGTTTGGAAGGGGAAGGAGTTGGATATCCCATCTCATGTTATAGGAAGAGTCTCAGGTTTGGTATTAGAAGCATTGAGATATCACATCTCATGCTATAGGAAGTGTCTCAGGATTGGAATGGGAAGCATTGAGATATCACATCTCATGCTATCAGAAGGGTCTCAGGATTGGAATGGGAAGGAGATGGATATCACATATGCTAAAGGGAGGGTCTCAGGTTTGGAAGGGGAAGGAGTTGGATATCCCATCTCATGTTATAGGAAGAGTCTCAGGTTTGGTATTAGAAGCATTGAGATATCACATCTCATGCTATAGGAAGTGTCTCAGGATTGGAATGGGAAGGACTTGGATATCACATCTCATGCTATAGGGAGGCTCTCAAGTTTGATATTAGAAGCATTGAGATATCACATCTCATGCTATAGGAAGGGTCTCAGGATTGGAATGGGAAGGAGTTAGATATCACATCTCATGCTATAGGAAGGGTCTCAGGTTTGGTATAAGCAGTGAGATATCACATCTCATGCTATAGGAAGTGTCTCAGGATTGGAATGGGAAGGAGTTGGATATTACATCTCATGTTATAGGAAGGATCTCAGGTTTGGTATAAGAATTGAGATATCACATCTCTGCTATCGGAAGGTGTTAGGAAAGATTTCGTTATTGTAGGGAAATTTCCTTCCATGTGGCAACCCCTAAACTTTTTGCTATTGTTTTTAACCTTGTTCTTGACTTTGCCAGGGAAGTACAGCCTTCTGCCGCACTTCCCTGGGCTTTCGCTCCTTTCTTATGGGGAAACTGACATGCCCTTATGACAGTCAGTACCGGGGAACGTTGTTTCCCGTAGATTCTTTTATCGTGTCGCCGCTTTAGTGCAACACGACACAAGAGAGCACTGTAAGCTAAGTTACAGCTCTCTTGGGTCTCTAGCCTTCTACAGGCCCTAGATACTCTTTTAGGATGGTATTTGATTGGTGCAAGTCATTCAGGGACTGGAATGGTGGCAGCGATCGTTTTGTATATTTTGAGCTCCTTTTGCCGTTCTGAGCACGTTTTTGCACTGAACCCAAAATGGTGGCCTGGCTCCCCAAAATGGCCAGACCACGAGGCTCCTTTGTCCTGTCCACTGTCCGTCTTGCTCCCTTCACCTTCCCCAGGTCCAGCGACCTGGGGCCTTCCTTATTTGGGCATGTACTTTCCCGCGAAACGTGGTTGCTTTCGCGGGCTTCTACATGCCGTTTGTGTGCCTCCAGGGTGTGGGCTGGGATGTCTGGTCCCAATACACATCCTGGGTGCCAGAGAGTCTAGGGTGGTGTGAATGCCTGGGACCACCGTGGTCCGTGATTGGTCCACGTATGGTATGTGTTTTGATGAGCGGATCTCCCATTGGTTCCCCTCCGTTTTGGCGCGAAGGGAACCGTGGATAAGAGGGGGCTGGAAACACCACTACCATGTCGATCTCCTGAGTTCTCACGAACGAAGGAATACAGGAGCCAAGTATCCTGCAACCAAGAGGCTGGACCGAGGAATCGCTGGTGACCCGCTGAAGGAATCCTCCTTTGCACTGCTGTCGTCCTGAGAGCCCCCGTCCTCCTTTGATCGAACCAGAAGGCCTGTATTGGTGCTTCGACCTATTGGAATAGCAGGAACAGCTATTCCCGGCATCTTCATCAACTCCTCGCAGTAAGCCTTCGGAAGCGTCTCTGGGCCATCCAGTTGACTGACCAGCTTACAAGGGAGTCCTGCTCTGTAACCGCCGCCAGGTTGTGCCGTATCTCGAGTCCTTGTCACTCTCCCACGCTTCGTACACTTGGCGTTCCCAAGTCTGAAGGGAGGAGTGTACTTTTGACTCCGATACGCACGGCCGCTCCGTTGTCCTGCTGCGGCAACAAAACTGTGCTGGTTTCGTCGATTGGGACGTCTTTTTGATCTACACGACTGGAAAGCGTTCCCTGCTCTTCTGAACCTGCCAGCTGCTGAAACTAACATGGAGAAGCCTGGGTCTGCTTGCTTCGGGGACCGGTGAGTAGTTTAGCTAGGATCTGGTCGCCCTCCTGCAGTAACCCATTGCTTTTCCCCGCTGTGTAAAACAGCACCCTTTTCGTCCGTACTCGCGCTCTGCTTCTGCTCGCTGTGGAGGCTGCGCTTGAGTTGCGGAACCTGTTCTTCTTCTGCTGTGCACTAACACGAACTGCCTGACCTCCTCCGAAGAGCTTCTCCTTTTGCCCGTTGGCACCAGCACTTGTAGGTACTTTGAGCACAAGGCTCCACTCTTCTCAGGGCTCGGACTTCCATCTAGTTAGGTGCCTCTGAAGGCGAACTGAGTCTAAAGCATTATCGCACTGCCTGTTTTCCTTCCCTTTCAGGTGGACTACATATTTCGTGCTTTAAACACTTGCGACTGTGTATTTGTATATATATTGTGTTGATTTGGTATGTGTTGGTTTAATATTGTTATAGAGTGATTTTCTTGCTACGGTCATTGTTTTAAAGGCCTTAAAATAAATGTGTTTATATTTTTGATATAACACCTGTTTGGAGTAGTTTGTAAGCGCTCTTGCTTTGTGTGCTCATCAGTCTTTCAGTCACCCTCACCCCTCTTGAGACCTAGTCTTGACCGCCGCGATCGCTACCTTGATTGATCTGGCTCGTCCAGAGGTTACCCTGTTCCAAGTAATTAGGTTGGCCTTCTGAACTTCTGCGCCACCAGGACAGAGTTCAGAAATCCGTCTTAACAAATTGGTGTACAGCGGTGGGATACGACTGAAGGTATCCAGTGTTGCGCACAGGCTAAGGCATTTCAGGTTATTCCAACCAGTACACGTAGTGGATTGTTGTAATATAACTTTAAAAAGGCCATAGTCCTATCACACAGTATGGAAACAAATACGTTGTTAACTTTAAATGCTTCCAAATCAGAAACGCTGAAAAAGATGTGTGCGGAGAGAGGTGTTTCCTCTCAAGGCACAAAATTGGAAATGATCCAAAGAATCGTGGCGTGGCAAGAAGCACAGCTTGACGCTATAACTTCTGAGGACAGTGCGGAAGGTGGTGGGGCTGCTCTCACTGGCAGAACCGACGGTTCTGCCGCTGCACTGATCCACCGCGACCACGAGGACAGGGAGGACGAGATGTCTAATGTTTCCTCTGCCAGTGCTGATGGGGAGGCTATGCTTGAATTCAAGAAGCAAGAGCTGCGGTTTAGGCAGCAGGAGCTTGAATTCAGCATAGCCAAACTGAAAATCGAACAGGCAGAAAAACAAAAAGACAGGGATCACCAGTTGGAACTGGCCAAGCTTCAGGTTGCAAATGGGTCCACGGGTCCTGGACATGGGTCTGGGGCCTCCTCTCATCCACAGTTTCCAAAAGATCTGCTCAGTGTGTATGAAGAACGGAATGACATTATGGACTGGCTGAAGGCGTTTGAGTATGCATGCGAAGTTCAGAAAGTTGACAATGCTGACAAGATTGCGTGGTTGCTCAGTAGACTGTCCCATTCTGGCTGTAGTGCCATTATGGAGATGTCGAAGGCTGAGCGAGCTGATTTCGCAATGTTGAAGCAGACTCTCATTTTAAAGTTAGGGAAGACTCCGGCCCAATATTTAAAGCGTTTTCGAGAGTATAAGAAAAAGGAAGGTGGTACTTGGGTATCTTATGTCACTGAATCTTTGAAAAACTTAACTGGCTGGGTCGAAGGATATAAGGTTTCTACCTTCGAAGGCATGATAAATCTTGTCATGCTTGAACACATTTTTGCTTCTTCTTCCCCGGAGCTTAAGCAGCATTTGGCCGATTCGAAGGAGATAGATCCTAAGAAGCTGGCCATTGCAGCGGACTTATGGGTGTCACATCGAGTGTCCCATAAGGACAAAACTCATCCTGGTAAGCAGGAGGAAGGGAAAAAGTCCAAAGATATGGAGGGTGGGGAATCTGCTAAATCTTCTTCCCAAAAGGGCCACAAAAAGAAAAACAAGGGTAAGACACAAGAGAACTCACAGGGTAGTGGAGGTCAGCCTCCGAAACAGAACTCTGGTTACAATAAGCCTCCCTATGTAAACAGACCCAATGGATCTTGTTTTGCTTGTGGAGCAACTGACCATGTGAAGGGGGATCCCCGTTGTAAGGTTAGACCTTTGGGGGTCCACTCCGCTAATCTGGCCTTCTCCTCCTACGAGGAAGAAGAGATTACAGGAGCATCCTTCTCCTAAGACTCATTTCCCAGCGGAATAGAGGCTGAGGTAGTTTTAGTGTCCCTGGGTTCCTGGGAGCCTAAAGTCGCAGAGGCGTATGCTAGGATTCCGGATAATACCAAGCACTACTTTAAAGACAGTGTGCTGATCAATGGAGTAGATACTCCAGCTCTTAGGGATAGTGGGTGCAGTCGCACTGTAGTGGATTCTACCTTGGTAGACTCAGAGGAAATTGCCAGAGCTACTCTGATGCCCACTAAGTTGGCTGACGGCCCCCTCCGTATGTTTCCCGTGATCCCTGTAAATCTTACTTTAAATGGTACAGCAGTGAGCATTCAGAGAAACGTCCCGGGAAAGGTCTTGTTAGGCAATGATCTCAGAGCTTTAGGGCTCGTAGGAGACACTGCCGAAAGACCCTACACACGGTCTCAAGCACGGGCAGCATTGGCCAAGTCCAATACCCCGCCCCAGCCGAAGGGGAAACCCAAGGCGAAAGGAGTCTACAAGTCACGACGAGGGAAAGAGAATATTCCCCCGAGCTCGCCTACCACTGCGGTGGAGGAAGTTGGTCGATCGCCCGAGCCTGACGAGGAAGTGGCGATGCCTGAAGTATTCGACCCCAACGATCATCCTGAACTAAAAGACTTGTTAGTTGAAGGAGGTCCTGATAGGGACGAGTTCAGTAAAGGCCAACGTGAGTGCCCATCTCTGGAAGGCCTAAGGAGACAGGCCTGCTCCCAGCTTGAGGGTGAACCTCCTGGGACGCACAGGATTTATTGGGAAGGTGGACTCCTCTATAGTGAGCCCACAGAGTCTACAGAAGGAGACCATAGGAGGTTGGTGGTTCCCCTTTCTGTTAGGCCCTTCCTCCTGCAGTTGGCGCATGAAGTTCCCCTTGCTGGTCACCTTGGTATGAAGAGGACCAAGCAAAGGTTATCCATGCACTTCTACTGGCCCAAGATGGGGGTGCAAGTAGAAAGTCACTGCCGGAGTTGTGCCTCCTGCCAGTTATCTGGTAAGGTTGGCGCGACAATCCAAGCTCCGTTTGTACCGCTCCCAGTTGTGGGGGTACCATTTGAAAGGGTAGGGATCGACATCGTCGGTCCCCTTGACCCGCAAACATCCTCGGGCAATAGGTTTATCCTGGTGCTGGTCGACCATGCAACCAGGTATCCTGAGGCCATCCCATTAAAAACTGTAACTGCCAAGTCAGTTGCAAAAGCTTTACTCGGCATATTTACTAGGGTTGGCTTCCCTAAAGAAGTTGTGTCAGATCGTGGCAGCAACTTTATGTCGAAGTATATGCAGGCTATGTGGAAAGAATGGGGGGTCACCTACAAGTTCTCTTCTGCATACCACCCCCAGACCAATGGTCTGGTGGAACGTTTCAACAGAACGTTAAAGAGCATGATTGGGGCTCTGGAGGAGCCTCAGAGAAGAAAATGGGATCTTCTTTTACCATGCTTGCTGTTTGCCTACCGAGAGGTACCACAGGAGGGTGTTGGCTTCAGCCCCTTCGAACTTCTGTTCGGTCATCCCGTACGGGGACCCTTAGCCATCGTCAAAGAGGGATGGGAGATGCCCACTCCCCCTGTTACTACCAACGTAGTTGATTATGTGCTAGGGCTCAGAAAACGGATGGTACTTCTGATGGGCTTGGCTAGTGAGAAATTGAAGGCAGGGCAAGCGCTGGTGAAACATTGGTACGACCAGAAAGCTTCCCTCATCAACTTTACACCTGGTCAGCAAGTCCTGATCATGAATCCAATAAGGCCTCGCGCTTTACAGGACAAATGGTCAGGCCCTTACACAGTGGTGGAGCCCCTGGGTGAGGTGAACTATTTAGTGGACCTTGGAAGGCCTGGACAGGCTCCAAAAGTGTTTCACGTGAATAGGCTGAAGGCTTTCGTCCCAAGAGTCGAAATCGCAGCACTGCTACTGGCTTCAGACGTCGAGGAAGAGGAGTCTGAACCTCTCCCCGACCTGTTCCAAGGTGGTCCTTCAGATTGCTCCTTTGAGGGTGTCCGTGTGGCCCCTCACCTGACTTCTGATCAGCAGGCTGAGGTGAAAAGTTTGCTTCGGCAGTTTTCCCCCCTGTTTTCACAGTCGCCTGGTTTGACACCTTGGTGCAAACATAACATAGACACAGGAGACAGTGTACCTACCAAAAGTAGGGGATACAGAATGTCGGATAAAGTACGGTCTTATATTAAGACCGAGGTCAACAAGATGTTAGACCTTGGGGTGATTGAACCCTCTAGTAGTCCTTGGTCCAGCCCTGTGGTTTTGGTTCCAAAGGCAGGCACTTCTGAATTGAGGTTCTGCGTGGATTACAGGGCTCTGAATGCTGTCACCAAGACAGATGCACACCCCTTGCCTCGAACAGATGAGCTGGTGGATACTTTGGGTGCCTCCAAGTACCTCAGCACGTTTGACCTTACTGCTGGCTATTGGCAAATAGCGTTAGCAGAACATGCTAAGGAGAAGACAGCATTTTCTACTCCAGACGGCCTTTACCAATTCCGGGTAATGCCGTTCGGGTTGAAGAATGCACCTGCCACTTTCCAGAGGCTTGTGAATCATGTGTTGAATGGGTTGGACGAATTCTGTCTCGCATATCTGGACGATATCGCAGTTTTCAGTGCCACCTGGGAAGACCATGTGAAACACCTCGGGATTGTGCTCCAGGCTCTTCAGAAAGCCCACTTGACCATAAAGGCTAGTAAATGCCAGATTGGACAAGGCTCAGTGGTTTACCTTGGACATGAAGTAGGTGGAGGGAGGATACAGCCTCTTCCCAGTAAAGTACAAGCAGTACAAGACTGGCCTACCCCCACTACGCAAACCCAAGTGAGAGCCTTCTTAGGACTCACGGGGTATTATCGCAATTTTATGGCAGACTATGGCACCATAGCTGCTCCTCTGACTGCCCTCACAACTCCGAAGAAACCCAAGAAGGTAACTTGGACCGACGAGTGTGAGAAGGCCTTCAATGGCTTGAAAGACTCCTTGTGCCAGGCCCCTGTGCTCAGGGCCCCTGATTATCAAAGAACTTTTATCGTGCAGACGGACGCCTCTGACACTGGGATAGGAGCTGTACTATCACAAGTAGATGAGAAGGGTAAGGAACACCCTATCGGTTTTATTAGTCGCCAGCTTAAGGACAGAGAGCTCAGATGGTCCACGGTAGAGAAAGAATGTTTCTCTGTTGTGTGGGCCCTAAGGAAGCTGAGGCCCTACCTCTATGGGACCCACTTCACTGTGCAAACTGACCATAAGCCGTTAAAGTGGCTAATGAACATGAAGGGGGAGAATCCAAAGTTGCTTAGGTGATCCATAAGGCTACAAGGCTTCAACTTCACTATTGAGCATAGGCCAGGTGTCCAACATAGCAATGCTGATGGGTTGTCCAGAATGTTTAACCGACCTGAACATGAGACTCATCCAGGGGTGGATTAGTTCCCCCTGTCCATAGTCTGGGAGGGGCGAGTGTTAGGAAAGATTTCGTTATTGTAGGGAAATTTCCTTCCATGTGGCAACCCCTAAACTTTTTGCTATTGTTTTTAACCTTGTTCTTGACTTTGCCAGGGAAGTACAGCCTTCTGCCGCACTTCCCTGGGCTTTCGCTCCTTTCTTACGGGGAAACTGACATGCCCTTATGACAGTCAGTACCGGGGAACGTTGTTTCCCGTAGTTTCTTTTATCGTGTCGCCGCTTTAGTGCAACACGACACAAGAGAGCACTGTAAGCTAAGTTACAGCTCTCTTGGGTCTCTAGCCTTCTACAGGCCCTAGATACTCTTTTAGGATGGTATTTGATCGGTGCAAGTCATTCAGGGACTGGAATGGTGGCAGCGATCGTTTTGTATATTTTGAGCTCCTTTTGCCGTTCTGAGCACGTTTTTGCACTGAACCCAAAATGGTGGCCTGGCTCCCCAAAATGGCCAGACCACGAGGCTCCTTTGTCCTGTCCACTGTCCGTCTTGCTCCCTTCACCTTCCCCAGGTCCAGCGACCCGGGGCCTTCCTTATTTGGGCATGTACTTTCCCGCGAAACGTGGTTGCTTTCGCGGGCTTCTACATGCTGTTTGTGTGCCTCCAGGGTGTGGGCTGGGATGTCTGGTCCCAAAACACATCCTGGGTGCCAGAGAGTCTAGGGTGGTGTGAATGCCTGGGACCACCGTGGTCCGTGATTGGTCCACGTATGGTATGTGTTTTGATGAGCGGATCTCCCATTGGTTCCCCTCCGTTTTGGCGCGAAGGGAACCGTGGATAAGAGGGGGCTGGAAACACCACTACCATGTCGATCTCCTGAGTTCTCACGAACGAAGGAATACAGGAGCCAAGTATCCTGCAACCAAGAGGCTGGACCGAGGAATCGCTGGTGACCCGCTGAAGGAATCCTCCTTTGCACTGCTGTCGTCCTGAGAGCCCCCGTCCTCCTTTGATCGAACCAGAAGGCCTGTATTGGTGCTTCGACCTATTGGAATAGCAGGAACAGCTATTCCCGGCATCTTCATCAACTCCTCGCAGTAAGCCTTCGGAAGCGTCTCTGGGCCATCCAGTTGACTGACCAGCTTACAAGGGAGTCCTGCTCTGTAACCGCGCCAGGTTGTGCCGTATCTCGAGTTCTTGTCACTCTCCCACGCTTCGTACACTTGGCGTTCCCAAGTCTGAAGGGAGGAGTGTACTTTTGACTCCGATACGCACGGCCGCTCCGTTGTCCTGCTGCGGCAACAAAACTGTGCTGGTTTCGTCGATTGGGACGTCTTTTTGATCTACACGACTGGAAAGCGTTCCCTGCTCTTCTGAACCTGCCAGCTGCTGAAACTAACGTGGAGAAGCCTGGGTCTGCTTGCTTCGGGGACCGGTGAGTAGTTTAGCTAGGATCTGGTCGCCCTCCTGCAGTAACCCATTGCTTTTCCCCGCTGTGTAAAACAGCACCCTTTTCGTCCGTACTCGCGCTCTGCTTCTGCTCGCTGTGGAGGCTGCGCTTGAGTTGCGGAACCTGTTCTTCTTATGCTGTGCACTAACACGAACTGCCTGACCTCCTCCGAAGAGCTTCTCCTTTTGCCCGTTGGCACCAGCACTTGCAGGTACTTTGAGCACAAGGCTCCACTCTTCTCAGGGCTCGGACTTCCATCTAGTTAGGTGCCTCTGAAGGCGAACTGAGTCTAAAGCATTATCGCACTGCCTGTTTTCCTTCCCTTTCAGGTGGACTACATATTTCGTGCTTTAAACGCTTGCGACTGTGTATTTGTATATATATTGTGTTGATTTGGTATGTGTTGGTTTAATATTGTTATAGAGTGATTTTCTTGCTACGGTCATTGTTTTAAAGGCCTTAAAATAAATGTGTTTATATTTTTGATATAACACCTGTTTGGAGTAGTTTGTAAGCGCTCTTGCTTTGTGTGCTCATTGCGGGCTTTCAGTCACCCTCACCCCTCTTGAGACCTAGTCTTGACCGCCGCGATCGCTACCTTGATTGGTCTGGCTCGTCCAGAGGTTACCCTGTTCCAAGTAATTAGGTTGGCCTTCTGAACTTCTGCGCCACCAGGACAGAGTTCAGAAATCCGTCTTAACAGAAGGGTCTCAGGATTGGAATGGGAAGGAGTTGGATATTCCAATCTCATGTTATAGGAAGGGTCTCAGGTTTGGTATTAGAAGCATTGAGATATCACATCTCATGCTATCGGAAGGATCTCAGGTTTGGTATTAGAAGCATTGAGATATCACATCTCATGCTATCAGAAGGGTCTCAGGATTGGAATGGGAAGGAGATGGATATCACATCTCATGCTAAAGGGAGGGTCTCAGGTTTGGAAGGGGAAGGATTTGGATATCACATCTCATGTTATCGGAAGGATCTCAGGTTTGGTATTAGAAGTATTGAGATATCACATCTCATGCTATAGGAAGGGTCTCAGGATTGGAATGGGAAGGAGTTGGATATCACATCTCATGCTAAAGGAAGGGTCTCAGGTTTGGTAGAAGCATTGAGATATCACATCTCATGCTATAGGAAGGGTCTCAGGATTGGAATGGGAAGGACTTAGATATCACATATCATGCTATAGGGAGGGTTTCCGTTTTGATATTAGAAGCATTGAGATATCACATCTCATGCTATCGGAAGTGTCTCAGGATTGGAATGGGAAGGAGCTGGATATCACATCTCATGCTAAAGGAAGGGTCTCAGGTTTGGAACTGGAAGGAGTTGGATATCCGATCTCATGTTATAGGAAGGGTCTAAGGTCTGGTATAAGCATTGAGATATCACATCTCTGCTATCGGAAGTGTCTCAGGATTGGAATGGGAAGGAGTTGGATATCCCATCTCATGTTATAGGAAGGGTCTCAGGTTTGGTATAAGCATTGAGATATCACATCTCATGCTATAGGAAGGGTCTCAGGATTGGAATGGGAAGGAGTTGGATATCACATCTCATGCTATAGGAAGGGTCTCAGGTTTGGTATAAGCATTGAGATATCACATCTCATGCTATAGGAAGGGTCTCAGGATTGGAATGGGAAGGAGTTGTATATGACATCTCATGCCGTAGGAAGGGTCTCAGGTTTGGTATAAGCATTGAGATATCACATCTCATGCTATAGGAAGGGTCTCAGGATTGGAATGGGAAGGAGTTGGATATCACATCTCATGCTATAGGAAGGGTCTCAGGTTTGGTATAAGCATTGAGATATCACATCTCATGCTATAGGAAGGGTCTCAGGATTGGAATGGGAAGGAGTTGTATATGACATCTCATGCCGTAGGAAGGGTCTCAGGTTTGGTATAAGCATTGAGATATCACATCTCTGCTCTCGGAAGGGTCTCAGGATTGGAATGGGAAGGAGTTGGATATCCCATCTCATGTTATAGGAAGAGTCTCAGGTTTGGTATTAGAAGCATTGAGATATCACATCTCATGCTATAGGAAGGGTCTCAGGATTGGAATGGGAAGGAGTTAGATATCACATCTCATGCTATAGGAAGGGTCTCAGGTTTGGTATAAGCAGTGAGATATCACATCTCATGCTATAGGAAGTGTCTCAGGATTGGAATGGGAAGGAGTTGGATATCACATCTCATGTTATAGGAAGGATCTCAGGTTTGGTATAAGAATTGAGATATCACATCTCTGCTATCGGAAGGGTCTCAGGATTGGAATGGGAAGGAGTTGGATATTCCAATCTCATGTTATAGGAAGGGTCTCAGGTTTGGTATTAGAAGCATTGAGATATCACATCTCATGCTATCGGAAGGATCTCAGGTTTGGTATTAGAAGCATTGAGATATCACATCTCATGCTATCAGAAGGGTCTCAGGATTGGAATGGGAAGGAGATGGATATCACATCTCATGCTAAAGGGAGGGTCTCAGGTTTGGAAGGGGAAGGATTTGGATATCACATCTCATGTTATCGGAAGGATCTCAGGTTTGGTATTAGAAGTATTGAGATATCACATCTCATGCTATAGGAAGGGTCTCAGGATTGGAATGGGAAGGAGTTGGATATCACATCTCATGCTAAAGGAAGGGTCTCAGGTTTGGTAGAAGCATTGAGATATCACATCTCATGCTATAGGAAGGGTCTCAGGATTGGAATGGGAAGGACTTAGATATCACATATCATGCTATAGGGAGGGTTTCCGTTTTGATATTAGAAGCATTGAGATATCACATCTCATGCTATCGGAAGTGTCTCAGGATTGGAATGGGAAGGAGCTGGATATCACATCTCATGCTAAAGGAAGGGTCTCAGGTTTGGAACGGGAAGGAGTTGGATATCCGATCTCATGTTATAGGAAGGGTCTAAGGTCTGGTATAAGCATTGAGATATCACATCTCTGCTATCGGAAGTGTCTCAGGATTGGAATGGGAAGGAGTTGGATATCCCATCTCATGTTATAGGAAGGGTCTCAGGTTTGGTATAAGCATTGAGATATCACATCTCATGCTATAGGAAGGGTCTCAGGATTGGAATGGGAAGGAGTTGGATATCACATCTCATGCTATAGGAAGGGTCTCAGGTTTGGTATAAGCATTGAGATATCACATCTCATGCTATAGGAAGGGTCTCAGGATTGGAATGGGAAGGAGTTGTATATGACATCTCATGCCGTAGGAAGGGTCTCAGGTTTGGTATAAGCATTGAGATATCACATCTCTGCTATCGGAAGGGTCTCAGGATTGGAATGGGAAGGAGTTGGATATCCCATCTCATGTTATAGGAAGAGTCTCAGGTTTGGTATTAGAAGCATTGAGATATCACATCTCATGCTATAGGAAGTGTCTCAGGATTGGAATGGGAAGGACTTGGATATCACATCTCATGCTATAGGGAGGCTCTCAAGTTTGATATTAGAAGCATTGAGATATCACATCTCATGCTATAGGAAGGGTCTCAGGATTGGAATGGGAAGGAGCTGGATATCACATCTCATGCTAAAGGAAGGGTCTCAGGTTTGGAACGGGAAGGAGTTGGATATCCGATCTCATGTTATAGGAAGGGTCTAAGGTCTGGTATAAGCATTGAGATATCACATCTCTGCTATCGGAAGTGTCTCAGGATTGGAATGGGAAGGAGTTGGATATCCCATCTCATGTTATAGGAAGGGTCTCAGGTTTGGTATAAGCATTGAGATATCACATCTCATGCTATAGGAAGGGTCTCAGGATTGGAATGGGAAGGAGTTGGATATCACATCTCATGCTATAGGAAGGGTCTCAGGTTTGGTATAAGCATTGAGATATCACATCTCATGCTATAGGAAGGGTCTCAGGATTGGAATGGGAAGGAGTTGTATATGACATCTCATGCCGTAGGAAGGGTCTCAGGTTTGGTATAAGCATTGAGATATCACATCTCTGCTATCGGAAGGGTCTCAGGATTGGAATGGGAAGGAGTTGGATATCCCATCTCATGTTATAGGAAGAGTCTCAGGTTTGGTATTAGAAGCATTGAGATATCACATCTCATGCTATAGGAAGTGTCTCAGGATTGGAATGGGAAGGACTTGGATATCACATCTCATGCTATAGGGAGGCTCTCAAGTTTGATATTAGAAGCATTGAGATATCACATCTCATGCTATAGGAAGGGTCTCAGGATTGGAATGGGAAGGAGTTGGATATCACATCTCATGCTATTGGAAGGGTCTCAGGTTTGGTATAAGCAGTGAGATATCACATCTCATGCTATAGGAAGTGTCTCAGGATTGGAATGGGAAGGAGTTGGATATCACATCTCATGTTATAGGAAGGATCTCAGGTTTGGTATAAGAATTGAGATATCACATCTCTGCTATCGGAAGGGTCTCAGGATTGGAATGGGAAGGAGTTGGATATTCCAATCTCATGTTATAGGAAGGGTCTCAGGTTTGGTATTAGAAGCATTGAGATATCACATCTCATGCTATAGGAAGGGTCTCAGGATTGGAATGGGAAGGACTTGGATATCACATCTCATGCTATAGGGAGGGTCTCAAGTTTGATATTAGAAGCATTGAGATATTACATCTCATGATATCGGAAGGGTCTCAGGATTGGAATGGGAAGGAGTTGGATATCACATCTCATGATAAAGGAAGGGTCTAAGGTTTGGAAGGGGAAGGATTTGGATATCACATCTCATGTTATAGGACGGGTCTCAGGTTTGGTATTAGAAGCATTGAGATATCAAGTCTCATGGTATAGAAAGGGGATCAGAATTGGAATGGGAAGGAGTTGGATGTCACAACTCAAGCTATTGGAAGGGTCTCAGGATTGGAATGGGAAGGACTTGGATATCACATCTCATGCTATAGGGAGGGTCTCAAGTTTGATATTAGAAGCATTGAGATATCACATCTCATGATATCGGAAGGGTCTCAGGATTGGAATGGGAAGGAGTTGGATATCACATCTCATGATAAAGGAAGGGTCTAAGGTTTGGAAGGGGAAGGATTTGGATATCACATCTCATGTTATAGGACGGGTCTCAGGTTTGGTATTAGAAGCATTGAGATATCAAGTCTCATGGTATAGGAAGGGGCTCAGAATTGGAATGGGAAGGAGTTGGATATCAAGTCTCATGGTATAGGAAGGGGCTCAGAATTGGAATGGGAAGGAGTTGGATATCACATCTCATGCTAAAGGGAGGGTCTCAGGTTTGGAAGGGGAAGGATTTGGATATCACATCTCATGTTATAGGAAGGATCTCAGGTTTGGTATTAGAAGCATTGAGATATCACATCTCATGCTATCGGAAGTATCTCAGGTTTGGTATTAGAGGCATTGAGATATCACATCTCATGCTATCTATCATAAGGGTCTCAGGATTGGAATGGGAAGGAGTTGGATATCACATCTCATGCTAAAGGGAGGGTCTCAGGTTTGGAAGGGGAAGGATTTGGATATCACATCACATGTTATAAGAAGGATCTCAGGTTTGGTATTAGAAGCATTGAGATATCACATCTCATGCTATCGGAAGGGTCTCAGGATTGGAATGGGAAGGAGTCGGATATCACATCTCATGCTATAGGAAGGCCCTCAGGTTTGGAAGGGGAAAGAGTTGGATATCACATTTCATGTTAGAGGTAGGATCTCAGGTTTGGTATTAGAGGCATTGAGATATCACATCTCATGCTATCAGAAGGGTCTCAGGATTGGAATGGGAAGGAGTTGGATATCACATCTCATGCTAAAGGGAGGGTCTCAGGTTTGGAAGGGGAAGAATTTGGATATCACGTCTCATGTTATAGGAAGGATCTCAGGTTTGGTATTAGAAGCATTGAGATATCACATCTCATGCTATCGGAAGGATCTCAGGTTTGGTATTAGAGGCATTGAGATATCACATCTCATGCTAAAGGGAGGGTCTCAGGTTTGGAAGGGGAAGGATTTGGATATCACATCTCTTGTTATAGGAAGGATCACAGGTTTGGTATTAGAAGCATTGAGATATCACATCTCATGCTATCGGAAGGGTCTCAGGATTGGAATGGGAAGGAGTTGGATAACACATCTCATGCTAAAGGGAGGGTCTCAGGTTTGGAAGGGGAAGGATTTGGATATCACATCTCATGTTACAGGAAGGATCTCAGGTTTGGTATTAGAAGCATTGAGATATCACATCTCATGCTATCGGAAGTATCTCAGGTTTGGTATTAGAGGCATTGAGATATCACATCTCATGCTATCTATCATAAGGGTCTCAGGATTGGAATGGGAAGGAGTTGGATATCACATCTCATGCTAAAGGGAGGGTCTCAGGTTTGGAAGGGGAAGGATTTGGATATCACATCACATGTTATAAGAAGGATCTCAGGTTTGGTATTAGAAGCATTGGGATATCACATCTCATGCTATCGGAAGGGTCTCAGGATTGGAATGGGAAGGAGTCGGATATCACATCTCATGCTATAGGAAGGCTCTCAGGTTTGGAAGGGGAAAGAGTTGGATATCACATTTCATGTTAGAGGTAGGATCTCAGGTTTGGTATTAGAGGCATTGAGATATCACATCTCATGCTATCAGAAGGGTCTCAGGATTAGAATGGGAAGGAGTTGGATATCACATCTCATGCTAAAGGGAGGGTCTCAGGTTTGGAAGGGGAAGGATTTGGATATCACGTCTCATGTTATAGGAAGGATCTCAGGTTTGGTATTAGAAGCATTGAGATATCACATCTCATGCTATCGGAAGGATCTCAGGTTTGGTATTAGAGGCATTGAGATATCACATCTCATGCTAAAGGGAGGGTCTCAGGTTTGTAAGGGGAAGGATTTGGATATCACATCTCTTGTTATAGGAAGGATCACAGGTTTGGTATTAGAAGCATTGAGATATCACATCTCATGCTATCGGAAGGGTCTCAGGATTGGAATGCGAAGGAGCTGGATATCACATCTCATGCTAAAGGAAGGGTCTCAGGTTTGGAACGAAAAGGAGTTGGATATCCGATCTCATGTTATAGGAAGGGTCTCAGGTTTGGTATAAGCATTGAGATATCACATCTCTGCTATCTGAAGTGTCTCAGGATTGGAATGGGAAGGAATTGGATATCCCATCTCATGTTATAGGACGGGTCTCAGGATTGTTATTAGAATCATTGAGATATCATATTGCATGCTGTAGGAAGGGTCTAAGGATTGGAATGGGAAGGACTTGGATATCACATCTCATGCTATAGGAAGGGTCTCAGGTTTGGTATAAGCATTGAGATATCAAATCTCATGCTATAGGAAGGGTCTCAGGATTGGAATGGAAGGAGTTGGATATCACATCTCATGTTATAGGAAGGATCTCAGGTTTGGTATTAGAAGCATTGAGACATCACATCTCATGCTATAAGAAGGGTCTCAGGATTGGAATGGGAAGGAGTTGGATATCACATCTCATACTATAGGAAGGGTCTCAGGTTTGGTATAAGCATTGAGATATCACATCTCATGCTATAGGAAGGGTCTCAGGATTGGAATGGGAAGGAGTTGTATATGACATCTCATGCCGTAGGAAGGGTCTCAGGTTTGGTATAAGCATTGAGATATCACATCTCTGCTATCGGAAGGGTCTCAGGATTGGAATGGGAAGGAGTTGGATATCCCATCTCATGTTATAGGAAGAGTCTCAGGTTTGGTATTAGAAGCATTGAGATATCACATCTCATGCTATAGGAAGTGTCTCAGGATTGGAATGGGAAGGACTTGGATATCACATCTCATGCTATAGGGAGGGTCTCAAGTTTGATATTAGAAGCATTGAGATATCACATCTCATGCTATAGGAAGGGTCTCAGGATTGGAATGGGAAGGAGTTGTATATGACATCTCATGCCGTAGGAAGGGTCTCAGGTTTGGTATAAGCATTGAGATATCACATCTCTGCTATCGGAAGGGTCTCAGGATTGGAATGGGAAGGAGTTGGATATCCCATCTCATGTTATAGGAAGAGTCTCAGGTTTGGTATTAGAGGCATTGAGATATCACATCTCATGCTGTAGGAAGTGTCTCAGGATTGGAATGGGAAGGACTTGGATATCACATCTCATGCTATAGGGAGGCTCTCAAGTTTGATATTAGAAGCATTGAGATATCACATCTCATGCTATAGGAAGGGTCTCAGGATTGGAATGGGAAGGAGTTGGATATCACATCTCATGCTATAGGAAGGGTCTCAGGTTTGGTATAAGCAGTGAGATATCACATCTCATGCTATAGGCAGTGTCTCAGTATTGGAATGGGAAGGAGTTGGATATCACATCTCATGTTATAGGAAGGATCTCAGGTTTGGTATAAACATTGAGATATCACATCTCTGCTATCGGAAGGGTCTCAGGATTGGAATGTAAGGAGTTGGATATTCCCATCTCATGTTATAGGAAGGGTCTCAGGTTTGATATTAGAAGCATTGAGATATCACATCTCATTCTATAGGAAGGGTCTCAGGATTGGAATGGGAAGGACTTGGATATCACATCTCATGCTATAGGGAGGGTCTCAAGTTTGATATTAGAAGCATTGAGATATCACATCTCATGATATCGGAAGGGTCTCAGGATTGGAATGGGAAGGAGTTGGATATCACATCTCATGATAAAGGAAGGGTCTAAGGTTTGGAAGGGGAAGGATTTGGATATCACATCTCATGTTATAGGACGGGTCTCAGGTTTGGTATTAGAAGCATTGAGATAGCAAGTCTCATGGTAAAGGAAGGGTCTCCGAATTGGAATGGGAAGGAGTTTGATATCACATCTCATGCCATAGTATGGGTCTCAGGTTTGGTAGAAGCATTGGGATATCACATCTCATGCTATCGGAATGGTATCAGGATTGGATTTGGAAGGAGTTGGATATCCCATCTCATGCTATAGGAAGGGTCTCAGGTTGGAATGGGAAGGAGTTGGATATCACATCTCATGTTATAGGAAGGGTCTCAGGATTGGAATGGGAAGGACTTGGATATCACATCTCATGCTATAGGAAGGCTCTCAGGTTTGGAAGGGGAGAGAGTTGGATATCACATTTCATGTTAGAGGTAGGATCTCAGGTTTGGTATTAGAGGCATTGAGATATCACATCTCATGCTATCAGAAGGGTCTCAGGATTGGAATGGGAAGGACTTAGATATCACATATCATGCTATAGGGAGGGTCTCAGTTTTGATATTAGAAGCATTGAGATATCACATCTCATGCTATCGGAAGTGTCTCAGGATTGTAATGGGAAGGAGCTGGATATCACATCTCATGCTAAAGGAAGAGTCTCAGGTTTGGAACGGGAAGGAGTTGGATATCACATCTCATGTTATAGGAAGGGTCTCAGGTTTGGTATAAGCATTGAGATATCACATCTCTGCTATCGGAAGTGTCTCAGGATTGGAATGGGAAGGAGTTGGATATCCCATCTCATGTTATAGGACGGGTCTCAGGTTTGTTATTAGAATCATTGAGATATCATATTGTATGCTGTAGGAAGGGTCTAAGGATTGGAATGGGAAGGACTTGGATATCACATCTCATGCTATAGATAGGCTCTCAGGTTTGGAAAGGGAAGGAGTTGGATATCACATTTCATGTTAGAGGAAGGATCTCAAGTTTGGTATTAGAGGCATTGAGATATCACATCTCATGCTATAGGAAGGGTCTCAGGTTGGAATGGGAAGGAGTTGGATATCACATCTCATGTTAAAGGGAGGGTCTCAGAATTGGAAGGGGAAGGATTTGGATATCACATCTCATGTTATAGGAAGGATCTCAGGTTTGGTATTAGAAGCATTGAGATATCACATCTCATGCTATCGGAAGGATCTCAGGTTTGGTATTAGAAGCATTGAGATATCACATCTCATGCTATCAGAAGGGTCTCAGGATTGGAATGGGAAGGAGTTGGATATCACATCTCATGCTAAAATGGAGGGTCTCAGGTTTGGAAGGGGAAGGATTTGGATATCACATCTCATGTTATCGGAAGGATCTCAGGTTTGGTATTAGAAGTATTGAGATATCACATCTCATGCTATAGGAAGGGTCTCAGGATTAGAATGGGAAGGAGTTGGATATCACATCTCATGCTAAAGGAAGGGTCTCAGGTTTGGTAGAAGCATTGAGATATCACATCTCATGCTATAGGAAGGGTCTCAGGATTTGAATGGGAAGGACTTAGATATCACATATCATGCTATAGGTAGGGTTTCCGTTTTGATATTAGAAGCATTGAGATATCACATCTCATGCTATCGGAAGTGTCTCAGGATTGGAATGGGAAGGAGCTGGATATCACATCTCATGCTAAAGGAAGGGCCTCAGGTTTGGAACGGGAAGGAGTTGGATATCCGATCTCATGTTATAGGAAGGGTCTAAGGTCTGGTATAAGTATTGAGATATCACATCTCTGCTATCGGAAGTGTCTCAGGATTGGAATGGGAAGGAGTTGGATATCCCATCTCATGTTATAGGAAGGGTCTCAGGTTTGGTATAAGCATTGAGATATCACATCTCATGCTATAGGAAGGGTCTCAGGATTGGAATGGGAAGTAGTTGGATATCACATCTCATGCTATAGGAAGGGTCTCAGGTTTGGTATAAGCATTGAGATATCACATCTCATGCTATAGGAAGGGTCTCAGGATTGGAATGGGAAGGAGTTGTATATGACATCTCATGCCGTAGGAAGGGTCTCAGGTTTGGTATAAGCATTGAGATATCACATCTCATGCTATAGGAAGGGTCTCAGGATTGGAATGGGAAGGAGTTGGATATCACATCTCATGCTATAGGAAGGGTCTCAGGTTTGGTATAAGCATTGAGATATCACATCTCATGCTATAGGAAGGGTCTCAGGATTGGAATGGGAAGGAGTTGTATATGACATCTCATGCCGTAGGAAGGGTCTCAGGTTTGGTATAAGCATTGAGATATCACATCTCTGCTATCGGAAGGGTCTCAGGATTGGAATGGGAAGGAGTTGGATATCCCATCTCATGTTATAGGAAGAGTCTCAGGATTGGTATTAGAAGCATTGAGATATCACATCTCATCTCATAGGAAGTGTCTCAGGATTGGAATGGGAAGGACTTGGATATCACATCTCATGCTATAGGGAGGCTCTCAAGTTTGATATTAGAAGCATTGAGATATCACATCTCATGCTATAGGAAGGGTCTCAGGATTGGAATGGGAAGGAGTTAGATATCACATCTCATGCTATAGGAAGGGTCTCAGGTTTGGTATAAGCAGTGAGATATTACATCTCATGCTATAGGAAGTGTCTCAGGATTGGAATGGGAAGGAGTTGGATATCACATCTCATGTTATAGGAAGGATCTCAGGTTTGGTATAAGAATTGAGATATCACATCTCTGCTATCGGAAGGGTCTCAGGATTGGAATGGGAAGGAGTTGGATATTCCAATCTCATGTTATAGGAAGGGTCTCAGGTTTGGTATTAGAAGCATTGAGATATCACATCTCATGCTATCGGAAGGATCTCAGGTTTGGTATTAGAAGCATTGAGATATCACATCTCATGCTATCAGAAGGGTCTCAGGATTGGAATGGGAAGGAGATGGATATCACATCTCATGCTAAAGGGAGGGTCTCAGGTTTGGAAGGGGAAGGATTTGGATATCACATCTCATGTTATCGGAAGGATCTCAGGTTTGGTATTAGAAGTATTGAGATATCACATCTCATGCTATAGTAAGGGTCTCAGGATTGGAATGGGAAGGAGTTGGATATCACATCTCATGCTAAAGGAAGGGTCTCAGGTTTGGTAGAAGCATTGAGATATCACATCTCATGCTATAGGAAGGGTCTCAGGATTGGAATGGGAAGGACTTAGATATCACATATCATGCTATAGGGAGGGTTTGCGTTTTGATATTAGAAGCATTGAGATATCACATCTCATGCTATCGGAAGTGTCTCAGGATTGGAATGGGAAGCAGCTGGATATCACATCTCATGCTAAAGGAAGGGTCTCAGGTTTGGAACTGGAAGGAGTTGGATATCCGATCTCATGTTATAGGAAGGGTCTAAGGTCTGGTATAAGCATTGAGATATCACATCTCTGCTATCGGAAGTGTCTCAGGATTGGAATGGGAAGGAGTTGGATATCCCATCTCATGTTATAGGAAGGGTCTCAGGTTTGGTATAAGCATTGAGATATCACATCTCATGCTATAGGAAGGGTCTCAGGATTGGAATGGGAAGGAGTTGGATATCACATCTCATGCTATAGGAAGGGTCTCAGGTTTGGTATAAGCATTGAGATATCACATCTCATGCTATAGGAAGGGTCTCAGGATTGGAATGGGAAGGAGTTGTATATGACATCTCATGCCGTAGGAAGGGTCTCAGGTTTGGTATAAGCATTGAGATATCACATCTCATGCTATAGGAAGGGTCTCAGGATTGGAATGGGAAGGAGTTGGATATCACATCTCATGCTATAGGAAGGGTCTCAGGTTTGGTATAAGCATTGAGATATCACATCTCATGCTATAGGAAGGGTCTCAGGATTGGAATGGGAAGGAGTTGTATATGACATCTCATGCCGTAGGAAGGGTCTCAGGTTTGGTATAAGCATTGAGATATTACATCTCTGCTATCGGAAGGGTCTCAGGATTGGAATGGGAAGGAGTTGGATATCCCATCTCATGTTATAGGAAGAGTCTCAGGTTTGGTATTAGAAGCATTGAGATATCACATCTCATGCTATAGGAAGGGTCTCAGGATTGGAATGGGAAGGAGTTAGATATCACATCTCATGCTATAGGAAGGGTCTCAGGTTTGGTATAAGCAGTGAGATATCACATCTCATGCTATAGGAAGTGTCTCAGGATTGGAATGGGAAGGAGTTGGATATCACATCTCATGTTATAGGAAGGATCTCAGGTTTGGTATAAGAATTGAGATATCACATCTCTGCTATCGGAAGGGTCTCAGGATTGGAATGGGAAGGAGTTGGATATCACATCTCATGTTATAGGAAGGATCTCAGGTTTGGTATAAGAATTGAGATATCACATCTCTGCTATCGGAAGGGTCTCAGGATTGGAATGGGAAGGAGTTGGATATTCCAATCTCATGTTATAGGAAGGGTCTCAGGTTTGGTATTAGAAGCATTGAGATATCACATCTCATTGTATAGGAAGGGTCTCAGGATTGGAATGGGAAGGACTTGGATATCACATCTCATGCTATAGGGAGGGTCTCAAGTTTGATATTAGAAGCATTGAGATATTACATCTCATGATATCGGAAGGGTCTCAGGATTGGAATGGGAAGGAGTTGGATATCACATCTCATGATAAAGGAAGGGTCTAAGGTTTGGAAGGGGAAGGATTTGGATATCACATCTCATGTTATAGGACGGGTCTCAGGTTTGGTATTAGAAGCATTGAGATATCAAGTCTCATGGTATAGAAAGGGGATCAGAATTGGAATGGGAAGGAGTTGGATGTCACAACTCAAGCTATAGGAAGGGTCTCAGGATTGGAATGGGAAGGACTTGGATATCACATCTCATGCTATAGGGAGGGTCTCAAGTTTGATATTAGAAGCATTGAGATATCACATCTCATGATATCGGAAGGGTCTCAGGATTGGAATGGGAAGGAGTTGGATATCACATCTCATGATAAAGGAAGGGTCTAAGGTTTGGAAGGGGAAGGATTTGGATATCACATCTCATGTTATAGGACGGGTCTCAGGTTTGGTATTAGAAGCATTGAGATATCAAGTCTCATGGTATAGGAAGGGGCTCAGAATTGGAATGGGAAGGAGTTGGATATCAAGTCTCATGGTATAGGAAGGGGCTCAGAATTGGAATGGGAAGGAGTTGGATATCACATCTCATGCTAAAGGGAGGGTCTCAGGTTTGGAAGGGGAAGGATTTGGATATCACATCTCATGTTATAGGAAGGATCTCAGGTTTGGTATTAGAAGCATTGAGATATCACATCTCATGCTATCGGAAGTATCTCAGGTTTGGTATTAGAGGCATTGAGATATCACATCTCATGCTATCTATCATAAGGGTCTCAGGATTGGAATGGGAAGGAGTTGGATATCACATCTCATGCTAAAGGGAGGGTCTCAGGTTTGGAAGGGGAAGGATTTGGATATCACATCACATGTTATAAGAAGGATCTCAGGTTTGGTATTAGAAGCATTCAGATATCACATCTCATGCTATCGGAAGGGTCTCAGGATTGGAATGGGAAGGAGTCGGATATCACATCTCATGCTATAGGAAGGCCCTCAGGTTTGGAAGGGGAAAGAGTTGGATATCACATTTCATGTTAGAGGTAGGATCTCAGGTTTGGTATTAGAGGCATTGAGATATCACATCTCATGCTATCAGAAGGGTCTCAGGATTGGAATGAGAAGGAGTTGGATATCACATCTCATGCTAAAGGGAGGGTCTCAGGTTTGGAAGGGGAAGGATTTGGATATCACGTCTCATGTTATAGGAAGGATCTCAGGTTTGGTATTAGAAGCATTGAGATATCAGATCTCATGCTATCGGAAGGATCTCAGGTTTGGTATTAGAGGCATTGAGATATCACATCTCATGCTAAAGGGAGGGTCTCAGGTTTGGAAGGGGAAGGATTTGGATATCACATCTCTTGTTATAGGAAGGATCACAGGTTTGGTATTAGAAGCATTGAGATATCACATCTCATGCTATCGGAAGGGTCTCAGGATTGGAATGGGAAGGAGTTGGATAACACATCTCATGCTAAAGGGAGGGTCTCAGGTTTGGAAGGGGAAGGATTTGGATATCACATCTCATGTTACAGGAAGGATCTCAGGTTTGGTATTAGAAGCATTGAGATATCACATCTCATGCTATCGGAAGTATCTCAGGTTTGGTATTAGAGGCATTGAGATATCACATCTCATGCTATCTATCATAAGGGTCTCAGGATTGGAATGGGAAGGAGTTGGATATCACATCTCATGCTAAAGGGAGGGTCTCAGGTTTGGAAGGGGAAGGATTTGGATATCACATCACATGTTATAAGAAGGATCTCAGGTTTGGTATTAGAAGCAATGGGATATCACATCTCATGCTATCGGAAGGGTCTCAGGATTGGAATGGGAAGGAGTCGGATATCACATCTCATGCTATAGGAAGGCTCTCAGGTTTGGAAGGGGAAAGAGTTGGATATCACATTTCATGTTAGAGGTAGGATCTCAGGTTTGGTATTAGAGGCATTGAGATATCACATCTCATGCTATCAGAAGGGTCTCAGGATTAGAATGGGAAGGAGTTGGATATCACATCTCATGCTAAAGGGAGGGTCTCAGGTTTGGAAGGGGAAGGATTTGGATATCACGTCTCATGTTATAGGAAGGATCTCAGGTTTGGTATTAGAAGCATTGAGATATCACATTTCATGCTATCATAAGGATCTCAGGTTTGGTATTAGAGGCATTGAGATATCACATCTCATGCTAAAGGGAGGGTCTCAGGTTTGTAAGGGGAAGGATTTGGATATCACATCTCTTGTTATAGGAAGGATCACAGGTTTGGTATTAGAAGCATTGAGATATCACATCTCATGCTATCGGAAGGGTCTCAGGATTGGAATGGGACGGAGTTGGATATCACATCTCATGCTAAAGGGAGGGTCTCAGGTTTGGAAGGGGAAGGATGTGGATATCACATTTCATGTTAGAGGTAGGATCTCAGGTTTGGTATTGGAGGCATTGAGATATCACATCTCATGCTATCAGAAGGGTCTCAGGATGGGAATGGGAAGGAGTTGGATATCACATCTCATGCTAAAGGGAGGGTCTCAGGTTTGGAAGGGGTAGGTTTTGGATATCAAATCTCATGTTATCGGAAGGATTTCAGGTTTGGTATTAGAAGCATTGAGATATCACATCTCATGCTATAGGAAGGGTCTCAGGTTTGGTATTAGAAGCATTGAGATATAAAGTCTCATGGTATAGGAAGGGTCTCAGAATTGGAATGGGAAGGAGTTGGATATCTCAAGCTATAGGAAGGGTCTCAGGTTTGGAATGGGAAGGGGTTTGATATCACAACTCATGCCATAGTATGGGTCTCAGGTTTGGTAGAAACATTGGGATATCACATCTCATGCTATCGGAAGGGTATCAGGATTTGATTTGGAAGGAGTTGGATATCCCATCTCATGCTATAGGAAGGGTCTCAGGTTGGAATGGGAAGGAGTTGGATATCACATCTCATGTTATAGGAAGGGTCCCAGGATTGGAATGGGAAGGACTTGGATATCATATCTCATGCTATAGGAAGGCTCTCAGGTTTGGAAGGGGAAGGAGTTGGATATCACATTTCATGTTAGAGGAAGGATCTCAGGTTTGGTATTAGAGGCATTGAGATATCACCTCTTGTTATAGGAAGGGTCTCACGTTTGGTACAAGCATTGAGATATCACATCTCATGCTATAGGAAGGGTCTCAGGATTGGAATGGGAAGGAGTTGTATATCACATCTCAAGCTATAGGAAGGGTCTCACGTTTGGTATAAGCATTGAGATATCACATCTCATGCTATAGGAAGGGTCTCAGGATTGGAATGGGAAGGTGTTGGATATCACATCTCATGTTATAGGAAAGATCTCAGGTTTGGTATTAGAAGCATTGCGACATCACATCTCATGTTATAGGAAGGGTCTCAGGATTGGAATGGGAAGAAGTTGGCTATCACATCTCATGCTATAGGAAGGGTCTCAGGTTTGGTATAAGCATTAAGATATCACATCTCATGCTATAGGAAGGGTCTCAGGATTGGAATGGGAAGGAGTTGTATATGACATCTCATGCCATAGGAAGGGTCTCAGGTTTGGAATAAGCATTGAGATATCACATCTCATGCTATAGGAAGGGTCTCAGGATTGGAATGGGACGGACTTGGATATCACATCTCATGCTATAGGGAGGGTCTCAGGTTTGGAAGGGGAAGGATTTGGATATCACATCGCATGTTATAGGAAGGATCTCAGGTTTGGTAAGGGAAGGAGTTGGATATCACATTTCATGTTAGAGGTAGGATCTCAGGTTTGGTATTAGAGGCATTGAGGTATCACATCTCATGCTATCAGAAGGGTCTCAGGATTGGAATGGGAAGGAGTTGTATATGACATCTCATGCCATAGGAAGGGTCTCAGGTTTGGAATAAGCATTGAGATATCACATCTCATGCTATAGGAAGGGTCTCAGGATTGGAATGGGAAGGAGTTGGATATCACATCTCATGCTATAGGGAGGGTCTCAGGTTTGGAAGGGGAAGGATTTGGATATCACATCGCATGTTATAGGAAGGATCTCAGGTTTGGTAAGGGAAGGAGTTGGATATCACATTTCATGTTAGAGGTAGGATCTCAGGTTTGGTATTAGAGGCATTGAGGTATCACATCTCATGCTATCAGAAGGGTCTCAGGATTGGAATGGGAAGGAGTTGGATATCACATCTCATGCTAAAGGGAGGGTCTCAGGTTTGGAAGGGGAAGGATTTGGATATCACATCGCGTGTTATAGGAAGGATCTCAGGTTTGGTATTAGAATCATTGAGATATCACATCTCATGCTATCGGAAGTATCTCAGGTTTGGTATTAGAGGCATTGAGATATCACATCTCATGCTATCATAAGGGTCTCAGGATTGGAATGGGAAGGAGTTGGATATCACTTCTCATGCTAAAGGGAGGGTCTCAGGTTTGGAAGGGGAAGGATTTGGATATCACATCACATGTTATAAGAAGGATCTCAGGTTTGGTATTAGAAGCATTGAGCTATCACATCTCATGCTATCGGAAGGGTCTCAGGATTGGAATGGGAAGGAGTTGTATATCACATCTCATGCTATAGGAAGGGTCTCAGGTTTGGAACGGGAAGGAGTTGGATATCACATCTCATGTTATAGGAAGAGTCTCAGGTTTGGTATAAGCATTGAGATATCACATCTCTGCAATCGGAAGTGTCTCAGGATTGGGATGGGAAGGAGTTGGATATCACATCTCATGCTATAGGAAGGGTCTCAGGTTTGGAACGGGAAGGAGTTGGATATCCCATCTCATGTTATAGGACGGGTCTCAGGTTTGGTATTAGAAGCATTGAGATATCACATCGCATGCTATCGGAAGGGTCTCAGGATTGGAATGGGAAGGAGTTGGATATCACATCTCATGCTATAGGAAGGGTCTCAGGTTTGGAACGGGAAGGAGTTGGATATCACATCTCATGTTATAGGAAGGTTCTCAGGTTTGGTATAAGCATTGAGGTATCACATCTCTGCTATCGAAAGTGTCTCAGGATTGGAATGGGAAGGAGTTGGATACCCATCTCATTTTATAGGAGGGGTCTCAGGTTTGTTATTAGAATCATTGAGATATCATATTGCATGCTGTAGGAAGGGTCTAAGGATTGGAATGGGAAGGACTTGAATATCACATCTCATGCTATAGGTAGGCTCTCAGGTTTGGAAAGGGAAGGAGTTGGATATCACATCTCATGTTATAGGAAGGATCTCAGGTTTGGTATTAGAAGCATTGAGATATCACATCTCATGCTATAGGAAGGGTCTCAGGATTGGAATGGGAAGGAGTTGTATATGACATCTCATGCCATAGGAAGGGTCTCAGGTTTGGTATAAGCATTGAGATGTCACATCTCTGCTATCGGAAGGGTCTCAGGATTGGAATGGGAAGGAGTTGGATATCCCATCTCATGTTATAGGAAGAGTCTCAGGTTTGGTATTAGAAGCATTGAGATATCACATCTGATGCTATAGGAAGTGTCTCAGGATTGGAATGGGAAGGAGTTTGATATCACATCTCATGCCATGTATGGGTCTCAGGTTTTGTAGAAGCATTGTGATATCACATCTCATGCTATCGGAAGGGTATCAGGATTGGATTTGGAAGGAGTTGGATATCCCATGTCATGCTATAGGAAGGGTCTCAGGTTGGAATGGGAAGGAGTTGGATATCACATCTCATGTTATAGGAAGGGTCTCAGGATTGGAATGGGAAGGACTTGGATATCACATTTCATGCTATAGGAAGGCTCTCAGGTTTGGAAGGGGAAGGAGTTGGATATCACATTTCATGTTAGAGGTAGGATCTCAGGTTTGGTATTAGAGGCATTGAGATATCACATCTCATGCTATCAGAAGGGTCTCAGGATTGGAATGTGTTAGGAAAGATTTCGTAATTGTAGGTAATTTTCCTTCCATGTGGCAACCCCTAAACTTTTTGCTGTTGTTTTTCACCTTGTTCTTGACTTTGCCAGAGAAGTGCAGCCTTCTGCCGCACTCCTCTTTGCTTTCGCTCCTTTCTTACGGGGAAACTGACATGCCCTTAAGACAGTCAGTACCGGGGAACGCTGTTTCCCGTAGTTTGTTTTACCATGTTGCGGCTTTAGTGCAACATGACACAAGAGGGCACTGTAAGCTAAGTTACAGCTCTCTTGGGTCTCTAGCCTTCTACAGGCCCTAGATACTCATTTAGGATGGTATTTGATCGGTGCAAGTCATTCAGGGACTGGAATGGTGGCAGCGATCGTTTTGTGTATTTTGAGCTCCTTTTGCCGTTCTAAGTGCGTTTTTCGCGCTGAACCCAAAATGGTGGCCTGGCTCCCAAAATGGCCAGACCACGAGGCTCCTTTGTCTTGTCCACTGACCGTCTTGCTCCCTTCACCTTCCCCAGGTCGAGCCGACCCGGGGCCTTCCTTATTTGGGCATGTACTTTCCCGCGAAAGACGGATGCTTTCGCGGGCTTCTACATGTCGTATGTGTGCCTCCAGGGTGTGGGCTGGGATGTCTGGTCCCAATACACATCCTGGGTGCCAGAGAGTCTAGGGTGGTGTGAATGCCTGGGACCACCGTGGTCCGTGATTGGTCCACGTATGGTGTGCGTGTTTGATGTGCGGATCTCCCATTGGGTCCCCTCCGTTTTGGCGCGAAGGGAACCGTGGATAAGAGGGGGCTGGAAACACCACTACCATGTCGATCTCCTGAGTTCTCACGAACGAAGGAATACAGGAGCCAAGTATCCTGCAACCAAGAGGCTGGACCGAGGAATCGCTGGTGACCCGCTGAAGGACTCCTCCTTTGCACTGCTGTCGTCCTGTGAAACCCTTTCCTCCTTTGATCGAACCAGAAGGCCTGTACTGGTACTTCGACCTTTGGAATAGCAGGAACAGCTATTCTCGGCAACTTCATCATCTCCTGCCAGTAAGCCTTCGGAAGCGTCTCTGGGCCATCCAGTTGACTGACCAGCTTACACGGGAGTCCTGCTCTGTAACCGCCGCCAGGTTGTGTAGTATCTCGAGTCCTTGTCACTCTCCCACGCTTCGTACACTTGGCGTTCCCAGGTCGGAAGGGAGGAGTGTACATTTGGCTCAGATACACACGGCCGCTCCGTTGTCCTGCTGCGGCAACAGACTGTGCAGGTTTCTTCGATTGGGACGTCTTTTTGCTCTACACGACGACGAGGCATTCCCGGCTCTTCTGAACCTGCCAGCTGCTGAAACTGACGTGGAGAAGCCTGGGTCTGCTTGCATCGGGGACCGGTGAGTAGCATAGCTAGGATCTGGTCGCCCTCCTGCAGTAGCCCATTGCTTTTCCCCGCTGTGTAAAACAGCACCCTTTTGTCCGTACTCGCGCTCTGCTTCTGCCCACTGTGGAGGCTGCGCTTGAGTCGCGGAACCTGTTCTTCTTCTTTAGTGCACTAATCTGAACTGCCTGACTTCCTTCGAAGAGCTTCCCCTTTTGCCCGTTGGCACCAGCGCGTGCAGGTACTTTGAGCACAAGGCTCCACTCTTCGCAGGGCTCGGACTTCCATCTAGTTAGGTGCCGCTGAAGGCGAACTGAGTCTAAAGCATTATCGCACTGCCAGTTTTCCTTCCCTTTCAGGTGGACTACACATTTCGTGCGTATAACGCTTGCGACTGTCGTATTTGTATATATATTGTCTTGATATGGTATGTGTTGGTTTAATATTGTGATATTGTGATTTTCTCGCTACGGTCATTGTTTTAAAGGCCTTAAAATAAACGTGTATATATTTTTATATAACACCTGTTTGGAGTAGTTTGTAAGTGTTCTGGTTTTGTGTGCTCATTGCGGGCTTTCAGTCACCCTCACCCCTCTTGAGACCTAGTCTTGACCGCCGCAATCGCTACCTTGATTGGTCTGGCTCGTCCAGAGGTTACCCTGTTCCAAGTAATTAGGTTGGCCTTCTGAACTTCTGCGCCACCAGGACAGAGTTCAGAAATCCGTCTTAACAAATTGGTGTACAGCGGTGGGATACGACTGAAGGTATCCAGTGTTGCGCACGAACTAAGGCATTTCAGGTTATTCCAACCAGGACACGTAGTGAATTGTTGTAGTATAACTTTAAAAAAGCCATAGTCCTATCTAACAGTATGGAAACAAATATCTTGTTAACTTTAAATGCTTCCAAATCAGAAACATTGAAGAAGATGTGTGCGGAGAGAGGTGTTTCCTCTCAAGGCACGAAATTGGAAATGATCCAAAGAATCGTGGCGTGGCAGGAAGCGCAGCTTGACGCTATAACTTCTGAGGACAGTGCGGAAGGTGGTGGGGTTCCTCCACCGCAGTGGTAGGCGAGCTCGGGGGAATATTCTCTTTCCCCCATCGTGACTTGTTGACTCCTTTCGCCTTGGGTTTCCCCTTCGGCTGGGGCGGCGTATTGGACTTGGCCAATGCTGCCCGTGCTTGAGACCGTGTGTAGGGTCTTTCGGCAGTGTCTCCTACGAGCCCTAAAGCTCTGAGATCAATACCTAACAAGACCTTTCCCGGGACGTTTCTCTGAATGCTCACTGGAATCCTGACTGCTGTACCATTTAAAGTAAGATTTACAGGTATTACTGGAAACATACGGAGGGGGCCGTCAGTCTCATGCTATAGGAAGGGTCTCAGGATTGGAATGGGAAGGATTTGGATATCACATCTCATGCTATAGGAACGGTCTCAGGTTTGGTATAAGCATGGAGATATCACTTCTCATGCTATAGGAAGTGTCTCAGGATTGGAATTGGAAGGAGTTGGATATCACATCTCATGTTATAGGAAGGATCTCAGGTTTGGTATTAGAAGCATCGAGACATCACATCTCATGCTATAGGAAGTGTCTCAGGATTGGAATGGGAAGGAGTTGGATATCACATCTCATGCTAAAGGGAGGGTCTCAGGTTTGGAAGGGGAAGGATTTGGATATTACATCTCGTGTTATAGGAATGATCTCAGGTTTGGTATTAGAAGCATTGAGATATCACATCTCATGCTATCGGAAGGATCTCAGGTTTGGTATTAGAAGCATTGAGATATCAAAACTCATGCTATAGGAAGGGTCTCAGGATTGGAATAGGAAGGAGTTCGATATCACATCTCATGCTATAGGAAGGGTCTCAGGATTGGAATGGGAAGGATTTTTATATGACATCTCATGCCATAGGAAGGATCTCAGGTTTGGTATTAGAAGCATTGAGACATCACATCTCATGTTATAGGAAGGGTCTCAGGATTGGAATGAGAAGGAGTTGGATATCACATCTCATGCTATAGGAAGGGTCTCAGGTTTGGTATAAGCATTGAGATATCACATCTCATGCTATAGGAAGGGTCTCAGGATTGGAATGGGAAGGAGTTGTATATGACATCTGTAAGGATATTTGGCGTGTTATAGCACAGAGTACAGCACTACTGCACAGGTAGCATTTTTTTTTTGATGCAGCACCACCACATGGGTGTGGTGCATTGCTATATGTGTTGCCAGAGTGACATGGACATATAAGTAAAGACAGGCTATTCAGTCAAAAATGATTTTTACATATAAGATGCAAATCTATTTTTACAGTTAAAAGCACACATGTGCACATTCAAAATGCACACTATTTTTCACCTGAAATGCCTATGTTGCAAGAGACACATTTGAAAATTAATAACTAACCTTATTAATAACTAACCTGACTAATAAAACTTCATTTAACATAACCCACTAATAAAAATGTGTCTCCACTGCAGAATTAGGCCTACTCTGAAAGTGAACTTTTAAACGCACATTCATTTTTTTTCTCTGCTGCTCTGTCCACATAACTACAGGAAGCAAAGAGCTCGAAGGAACAGGAAATCAGTTTGTTACAATTTTTACTGTAGAAGTGAGCCATTGTGTAGTGAGGGAGGAGATGACATGATTGATTCTGATTGGAGCAGCGTCATAGCAAGTATCATGCTAGAGGCTGTGATTAGAACTTTGCTGGAGAAGCTTGAGGGGAGGGAGAACAATCGAGATCTTGCAGAGCTGGGAGAAGGATCTGTTTCCTGGCTGAGGCATTCCTGCTGCAAAAGCTGAGAGTTCCAGGCAATAACCCCGGTTTGAGAACGGCAGACGCTTGTTCTCACTGGGTTGATTTTCAAGGGAGCCAAATTCAGAAAGAGAATAGCCGAAGAAAACTCATGCTGAACAGATAAGGTAATTACAGAAGCGAGTGGGAGCTGTGCGAAAGTGTGCGAAACTGTTCAGTCAGTGTATTAAAGGGAGTCTCAGTCTCTTATCAGCATATTTAATGTTACCAATTGAATATATTCTCGCAGCTCTCTGTTCATTTTATCACAAATAATGTTGTACCATTTCATTTATTTCTGTAAAAAAAAGTTAAACTGTGTTTAAAAGAAATTGCTATAATACAAAAACATTTGAAAACAGATAGCTAGTGTGTATTATTTCTTTCTTTCATTTTGCATGGGAAAAGGTTTAAACGTGGGTAGATTTTTAAACAGTGCAATTGTCATTTTAAAACAGATGTGTGCATGATTCTATTCAGTATGGACAGTTGTGAGTGACTGTTTGTAGCATAGCCTGTTGGAGGTACATGAGTCAACGGGAAGAGAGACTCCCTGGACATAGTTCCCTACCGTATATAAGGTAGTGGAAATTACCACAAAAATACCACAATAGCCCATGGTGGCACACAACACTAACACTGAAAATGTGGTATCCCTAAAATGTAGGCCTGAGGTCTCTCTAGTGATCAAGAACAATCTAGATAAAAAACAAGGGATGATGGATATTGGGGCCACAAATAAACCAACCACTATACCAACCAACCACGCAAACTACCGCGCACATCATCTAAATAGGTCTGAATTCTGAAATAATGCAATGTATTATTGTCATGTGTGACCCAATATGAATACAGAGAGTGATTATTGCTAAAGGTATTTTGGCGGTAAGAAAATACCGCAAAGCCCCAAATATCCACAAAATACCCAACACATCTCATGCCACAGGAAGGGTCTCAGGTTTGGTATAAGCATTGAGATATCACATCTCTGCTATCGGAAGGGTCTCAGGATTGGAATGGGAAGGAGTTGGATATCCCATATTATGTTATAGGAAGGGTCTCAGGTTTGGTATTAAAAGCATTGAGATATCACATCTCATGCTATAGGAAGGGTCTCAGGATTGGAATGGGAAGGACTTGGATATCACATCTCATGCTATAGGGAGGGTCTCACGTTTGGAAAGGGAAGGAGTTGGATATCACATTTCATGTTAGAGGTAGGATCTCAGGTTTGGTATTAGAAGCATTGAGATATCACATCTCATGCTATCGGAAGTATCTCAGGTTTGGTATTAGAGGCATTGAGATATCACATCTCATGCTATCTATCATAAGGGTCTCAGGATTGGAATGGGAAGGAGTTGGATATCACATCTCATGCTAAAGGGAGGGTCTCAGGTTTGGAAGGGGAAGGATTTGGATATCACATCACATGTTATAAGAAGGATCTCAGGTTTGGTATTAGAAGCATTGAGATATCACATCTCATGCTATCGGAAGGGTCTCAGGATTGGAATGGGAAGGAGTTGGATATCACATCTCATGCTAAAGGGAGGGTCTCAGGTTTGGAAGGGGAAGGATTTGGATATCACATCTCATGTTATAGGAAGGATCTCAGGTTTGGTATTAGAAGCATTGAGATATCACATCTCATGCTATCGGAAGTATCTCAGGTTTGGTATTAGAGGCATTGAGATATCACATCTCATGCTATCTATCATAAGGGTCTCAGGATTGGAATGGGAAGGAGTTGGATATCACATCTCATGCTAAAGGGAGGGTCTCAGGTTTGGAAGGGGAAGGATTTGGATATCACATCACATGTTATAAGAAGGATCTCAGGTTTGGTATTAGAAGCATTGAGATATCACATCTCATGCTATCGGAAGGGTCTCAGGATTGGAATGGGAAGGAGTCGGATATCACATCTCATGCTATAGGAAGGCTCTCAGGTTTGGAAGGGGAAAGAGTTGGATATCACATTTCATGTTAGAGGTAGGATCTCAGGTTTGGTATTAGAGGCATTGAGATATCACATCTCATGCTATCAGAAGGGTCTCAGGATTGGAATGGGAAGGAGTTGGATATCACATCTCATGCTAAAGGGAGGGTCTCAGGTTTGGAAGGGGAAGGATTTGGATATCACGTCTCATGTTATAGGAAGGATCTCAGGTTTGGTATTAGAAGCATTGAGATATCACATCTCATGCTATCGGAAGGATCTCAGGTTTGGTATTAGAGGCATTGAGATATCACATCTCATGCTAAAGGGAGGGTCTCAGGTTTGGAAGTGGAAGGATTTGGATATCACATCTCTTGTTATAGGAAGGATCACAGGTTTGGTATTAGAAGCATTGAGATATCACATCTCATGCTATCGGAAGGGTCTCAGGATTGGAATGGGAAGGAGTTGGATATCACATCTCATGCTAAAGGGAGGGTCTCAGGTTTGGAAGGGGAAGGATTTGGATATCACATCTCATGTTATAGGAAGGATCTCAGGTTTGGTATTAGAAGCATTGAGATATCACATCTCATGCTATCGGAAGTATCTCAGGTTTGGTATTAGAGGCATTGAGATATCACATCGCATGCTATCTATCATAAGGGTCTCAGGATTGGAATGGGAAGGAGTTGGATATCACATCTCATGCTAAAGGGAGGGTCTCAGGTTTGGAAGGGGAAGGATTTGGATATCACATCACATGTTATAAGAAGGATCTCAGGTTTGGTATTAGAAGCATTGAGATATCACATCTCATGCTATCGGAAGGGTCTCAGGATTGGAATGGGAAGGAGTCGGATATCACATCTCATGCTATAGGAAGGCTCTCAGGTTTGGAAGGGGAAAGAGTTGGATATCACATTTCATGTTAGAGGTAGGATCTCAGGTTTGGTATTAGAGGCATTGAGATATCACATATCATGCTATCAGAAGGGTCTCAGGTTTGGAAGGGGAAGGATTTGGATATCACATCTCTTGTTATAGGAAGGATCACAGGTTTGGTATTAGAAGCATTGAGATATCACAACTCATGCTATCGGAAGGGTCTCAGGATTGGAATGGGACGGAGTTGGATATCACATCTCATGCTAAAGGGAGGGTCTCAGGTTTGGAAGGGGAAGGATGTGGATATCACATTTCATGTTAGAGGTAGGATCTCAGGTTTGGTATTGGAGGCATTGAGATATCACATCTCATGCTATCAGAAGGGTCTCAGGATGGGAATGGGAAGGAGTTGGATATCACATCTCATGCTAAAGGGAGGGTCTCAGGTTTGGAAGGGGAAGGATTTGGATATCACATCTCATGTTATCGGAAACATCTCAGGTTTGGTATTAGAAGCATTGAGATATCACATCTCATGCTATAGGAAGGGTCTCAGGTTTGGTATTAGAAGCATTGAGATATCAAGTCTCATGGTATAGGAAGGGTCTCAGAATTGGAATGGGAAGGAGTTGGATATCTCAAGCTATAGGAAGGGTCTCAGGATTGGAATGGGAAGGGGTTTGATAACACAACTCATGCCATAGTATGGGTCTCAGGTTTGGTAGAAACATTGGGATATCACATCTCATGCTATCGGAAGGGTATCAGGATTTGATCTGGAAGGAGTTGGATATCCCATCTCATGCTATAGGAAGGGTCTCAGGTTGGAATGGGAAGGAGTTGGATATCACATCTCATGTTATAGGAAGGGTCCCAGGATTGGAATGGGAAGGACTTGGATATCACATTTCATGTTAGAGGAAGGATCTCAGGTTTGGTATTAGAGGCATTAAGATATCACATCTCATGTTATAGGAAGGGACTCACGTTTGGTATAAGCATTGAGATATCACATCTCATGCTATAGGAAGGGTCTCAGGATTGGAATGGGAAGGAGTTGGATATCACATCTCGAGCTATAGGAAGGGTCTCACGTTTGGTATAAGCATTGAGATATCACATCTCATGCTATAGGAAGGGTCTCAGGATTGGAATGGGAAGGTGTTGGATATCACATCTCATGTTATAGGAAAGATCTCAGGTTTGGTATTAGAAGCATTGCGACATCACATCTCATGTTATAGGAAGGGTCTCAGGATTGGAATGGGAAGAAGTTGGCTATCACATCTCATGCTATAGGAAGGGTCTCAGGTTTGGTATAAGCATTGAGATATCACATCTCATGCTATAGGAAGGGTCTCTGGATTGGAATGGGAAGGAGTTGTATATGACATCTCATGCCATAGGAAGGGTCTCAGGTTTGGAATAAGCATTGAGATATCACATCTCATGCTATAGGAAGGGTCTCAGGATTGGAATGGGACGGACTTGGATATCACATCTCATGCTATAGGGAGGGTCTCAGGTTTGGAACGGGAAGGATTTGGATATCACATCGCATGTTATAGGAAGGATCTCAGGTTTGGTAAGGGAAGGAGTTGGATATCACATTTCATGTTAGAGGTAGGATTTCAGGTTTGGTATTAGAGGCATTGAGGTATCACATCTCATGCTATCAGAAGGGTCTCAGGATTGGAATGGGAAGGAGTTGGATATCACATCTCATGCTAAAGGGAGGGTCTCAGGTTTGGAAGGGGAAGGATTTGGATATCACATCGCATGTTATAGGAAGGATCTCAGGTTTGGTATTAGAATCATTGAGATATCACATCTCATGCTATCGGAAGTATCTCAGGTTTGGTATTAGAGGCATTGAGATATCACATCTCATGCTATCATAAGGGTCTCAGGATTGGAATGGGAAGGAGTTGGATATCACTTCTCATGCTAAAGGGAGGGTGTCAGGTTTGGAAGGGGAAGGATTTGGATATCACATCACATGTTATAAGAAGGATCTCAGGTTTGGTATTAGAAGCATTGAGATATCACATCTCATGCTATCAGAAGGGTCTCAGGATTGGAATGGGAGGGAGTTGGATATCACATCTCATGCTATAGGAAGGGTCTCAGGTTTGGAACGGGAAGGAGTTGGATATCACATCTCATGTTATAGGAAGAGTCTCAGGTTTGGTATAAGCATTGAGATATCACATCTCTGCAATCGGAAGTGTCTCAGGATTGGGATGGGAAGGAGTTGGATATCACATCTCATGCTATAGGAAGGGTCTCAGGTTTGGAACGGGAAGGAGTTGGATATCCCATCTCATGTTATAGGACAGGTCTCAGGTTTGGTATTAGAAGCATTGAGATATCACATCGCATGCTGTAGGAAGGGTCTCAGGATTGGAATGGGAAGGAGTTGGATATTACATCTCATGCTATAGGAAGGGTCTCAGGTTTGGTATAAGCATTGAGATATCACATCTCTGCTATCGGAAGTGTCTCAGGATTGGAATGGGAAGGAGTTGGATATCCCATCTCATGTTATAGGACGGGTCTCAGGTTTGTTATTAGAATCATTGAGATATCATATTGCATGCTGTAGGAAGGGTCTAAGGATTGGAATGGGAAGGTCTTGAATATCACATCTCATGCTGTAGGTAGGCTCTCAGGTTTGGAAAGGGAAGGAGTTGGATATCACATTTCATGTTAGAGGAAGGATCTCAGGTTTGGTATTAGAGGCATTGAGATATCACATCTCATGCTATAGGAAGGGTCTCAGGATTGGAATGGGAAGGAGTTGGATATCACATTTCATGCTATAGGAAGGGTCTCAGGTTTGGTATAAGCATTGAGATGTCACATCTCATGCTATAGGAAGGGTCTCAGGATTGGAATGGGAAGGAGTTGGATATATCATCTCATGTTATAGGAAGGATCTCAGGTTTGGTATTAGAAGCATTGAGATATCACATCTCATGCTATAGGAAGGGTCTCAGGATTGGAATGGGAAGGAGTTGTATATGACATCTCATGCCATAGGAAGGGTCTCAGGTTTGGTATAAGCATTGAGATATCACATCTCTGCTATCGGAAGGGTCTCAGGATTGGAATGGGAAGGAGTTGGATATCCCATCTCATGTTATAGGAAGAGTCTCAGGTTTGGTATTAGAAGCATTGAGATATCACATCTGATGCTATAGGAAGTGTCTCAGGATTGGATTGGGAAGGAGTTTGATATCACATCTCATGCCATGTATGGGTCTCAGGTTTTGTAGAAGCATTGGGATATCACATCTCATGCTATCGGAAGGGTATCAGGATTGGATTTGGAAGGAGTTGGATATCACATCTCATGTTATAGGAAGGGTCTCAGGATTGGAATGGGAAGGACTTGGATATCACATCTCATGCTATAGGAAGGCTCTCAGGTTTGGAAGGGGAAGGAGTTGGATATCACATTTCATGTTAGAGGTAGGATCTCAGGTTTGGTATTAGAGGCATTGAGATATCACATCTCATGCTATCAGAAGGGTCCCAGGATTGGAATGGGAAGGAGTTGGATATCACATCTCATGCTAAAGGGAGGGTCTCATGTTTGGAAGGGGAAGGATTTGGATATCACGTCTCATGTTATAGGAAGGATCTCAGGTTTGGTATTAGAAGCATTGAGATATCACATCTCATGCTATCGGAAGGATCTCAGGTTTGGTATTAGAGGCATTGAGATATCACATCTCATGCTAAAGGGAGGGTCTCAGGTTTGGAAGGGGAAGGATTTGGATATCACATCTCTTGTTATAGGAAGGATCACAGGTTTGGTATTAGAAGCATTGAGATATCACATCGCATGCTATCGGAAGGGTCTCAGGATTGGAATGGGAAGGAGTTGGATATCACATCTCATGCTAAAGGGAGGGTCTCAGGTTTGGAAGGGGAAGGATTTGGATATCACATCTCTTGTTATAGGAAGGATCACAGGTTTGGTATTAGAAGCATTGAGATATCACATCTCATGCTATCGGAAGGGTCTCAGGATTGGAATGGAAAGGAGTCGGATATCACATCTCATGCTATAGGAAGGCTCTCAGGTTTGGAAGGGGAAAGAGTTGGATATCACATTTCATGTTAGAGGTAGGATCTCAGGTTTGGTATTAGAGGCATTGAGATATCACATCTCATGCTATCAGAAGGGTCTCAGGATTGGAATGGGAAGGAGTTGGATATCACATCTCATGCTAAAGGGAGGGTCTCAGGTTTGGAAGGGGAAGGATTTGGATATCACGTCTCATGTTATAGGAAGGATCTCAGGTTTGGTATTAGAAGCATTGAGATATCACATCTCATGCTATCGGAAGGCTCTCAGGTTTGGAAGGGGAAAGAGTTGGATATCACATTTCATGTTAGAGGTAGGATCTCAGGTTTGGTATTAGAGGCATTGAGATATCACATCTCATGCTATCTATCATAAGGGTCTCAGGATTGGAATGGGAAGGAGTTGGATATCACATCTCATGCTAAAGGGAGGGTCTCAGGTTTGGAAGGGGAAGGATTTGGATATCACATCACATGTTATAAGAAGGATCTCAGGTTTGGTATTAGAAGCATTGAGATATCACATCTCATGCTATCGGAAGGGTCTCAGGATTGGAATGGAAAGGAGTCGGATATCACATCTCATGCTATAGGAAGGCTCTCAGGTTTGGAAGGGGAAAGAGTTGGATATCACATTTCATGTTAGAGGTAGGATCTCAGGTTTGGTATTAGAGGCATTGAGATATCACATCTCATGCTATCAGAAGGGTCTCAGGATTGGAATGGGAAGGAGTTGGATATCACATCTCATGCTAAAGGGAGGGTCTCAGGTTTGGAAGGGGAAGGATTTGGATATCACGTCTCATGTTATAGGAAGGATCTCAGGTTTGGTATTAGAAGCATTGAGATATCACATCTCATGCTATCGGAAGGATCGCAGGTTTGGTATTAGAGGCATTGAGATATCACATCTCATGCTAAAGGGAGGGTCTCAGGTTTGGAAGGGGAAGGATTTGGATATCACATCTCTTGTTATAGGAAGGATCACAGGTTTGGTATTAGAAGCATTGAGATATCACATCTCATGCTATCTATCATAAGGGTCTCAGGATTGGAATGGGAATGAGTTGGATATCACATCTCATGCTAAAGGGAGGGTCTCAGGTTTGGAAGGGGAAGGATTTGGATATCACATCACAAGTTATAAGAAGGATCTCAGGTTTGGTATTAGAAGCATTGAGATATCACATCTCATGCTATCGGAAGGGTCTCAGGATTGGAATGGGAAGGAGTCGGATATTACATCTCATGCTATAGGAAGGCTCTCAGGTTTGGAAGGGGAAAGAGTTGGATATCACATTTCATGTTAGAGGTAGGATCTCAGGTTTGGTATTAGAGGCATTGAGACATCACATCTCATGCTATCAAAAGGGTCTCAGGATTGGAATGGGAAGTAGTTGGATATCACATCTCATGCTAAAGGGAGGGTCTCAGGTTTGGAAGGGTAAGGATTTGGATATCACGTCTCATGTTATAGGAAGGATCTCAGGTTTGGTATTAGAAGCATTGAGATATCACATCTCATGCTATCGGAAGGATCTCAGGTTTGGTATTAGAGGCATTGAGATATCACATCTCATGCTATCGGAAGGGTCTCAGGATTGGAATGGGACGGAGTTGGATATCACATCTCATGCTAAAGGGAGGGTCTCAGGTTTGGAAGGGGAAGGATGTGGATATCACATTTCATGTTAGAGGTAGGATCTCAGGTTTGGTATTGGAGGCATTGAGATATCACATCTCATGCTATCAGAAGGGTCTCAGGATGGGAATGGGAAGGAGTTGGATAGCACATCTCATGCTAAAGGGAGGGTCTCAGGTTTGGAAGGGGAAGGATTTGGATATCACATCTCATGTTATCGGAAGGATCTCAGGTTTGGTATTAGAAGCATTGAGATATCACATCTCATGCTATAGGAAGGGTCTCAGGTTTGGTATTAGAAGCATTGAGATATCAAGTCTCAAGGAATAGGAAGGGTCTCAGAATTGGAATGGGAAGGAGTTGGATATCTCAAGCTATAGGAAGGGTCTCAGGATTGGAATGGGAAGGGGTTTGATATCACAACTCATGCCATAGTATGGGTCTCAGGTTTGGTAGAAACATTGGGATATCACATCTCATGCTATCGGAAGGGTATCAGGATTTGATCTGGAAGGAGTTGGATATCCCATCTCATGCTATAGGAAGGGTCTCAGGTTGGAATGGGAAGGAGTTGGATATCACATCTCATGTTATAGGAAGGGTCCCAGGATTGGAATGGGAAGGACTTGGATATCACATTTCATGTTAGAGGAAGGATCTCAGGTTTGGTATTAGAGGCATTAAGATATCACATCTCATGTTATAGGAAGGGTCTCACGTTTGGTATAAGCATTGAGATATCACATCTCATGCTATAGGAAGGGTCTCAGGATTGGAATGGGAAGGAGTTGGATATCACATCTCGAGCTATAGGAAGGGTCTCACGTTTGGTATAAGCATTGAGATATCACATCTCATGCTATAGGAAGGGTCTCAGGATTGGAATGGGAAGGTGTTGGATATCACATCTCAATGTTATAGGAAAGATCTCAGGTTTGGTATTAGAAGCATTGCGACATCACATCTCATGTTATAGGAAGGGTCTCAGGATTGGAATGGGAAGGAGTTGTATATGACATCTCATGCCATAGGAAGGGTCTCAGGTTTGGAATAAGCATTGAGATATCACATCTCATGCTATAGGAAGGGTCTCAGGATTGGAATGGGACGGACTTGGATATCACATCTCATGCTATAGGGAGGGTCTCAGGTTTGGAACGGGAAGGATTTGGATATCACATCGCATGTTATAGGAAGGATCTCAGGTTTGGTAAGGGAAGGAGTTGGATATCACATTTCATGTTAGAGGTAGGATCTCAGGTTTGGTATTAGAGGCATTGAGGTATCACATCTCATGCTATCAGAAGGGTCTCAGGATTGGAATGGGAAGGAGTTGGATATCACATCTCATGCTAAAGGGAGGGTCTCAGGTTTGGAAGGGGAAGGATTTGGATATCACATCGCATGTTATAGGAAGGATCTCAGGTTTGGTATTAGAATCATTGAGATATCACATCTCATGCTATCGGAAGTATCTCAGGTTTGGTATTAGAGGCATTGAGATATCACATCTCATGCTATCATAAGGGTCTCAGGATTGGAATGGGAAGGAGTTGGATATCACATCTCATGCTATAGGAAGGGTCTCAGGTTTGGTATAAGCATTGAGATATCACATCTCATGCTATAGGAAGGGTCTCAGGATTGGAATGGGAAGGAGTTGTATATGACATCTCATGCCGTAGGAAGGGTCTCAGGTTTGGTATAAGCATTGAGATATCACATCTCTGCTATCGGAAGGGTCTCAGGATTGGAATGGGAAGGAGTTGGATATCCCATCTCATGTTATAGGAAGAGTCTCAGGTTTGGTATTAGAAGCATTGAGATATCACATCTCATGCTATAGGAAGGGTCTCAGGATTGGAATGGGAAGGAGTTAGATATCACATCTCATGCTATAGGAAGGGTCTCAGGTTTGGTATAAGCAGTGAGATATCACATCTCATGCTATAGGAAGTGTCTCAGGATTGGAATGGGAAGGAGTTGGATATCACATCTCATGTTATAGGAAGGATCTCAGGTTTGGTATAAGAATTGAGATATCACATCTCTGCTATCGGAAGGGTCTCAGGATTGGAATGGGAAGGAGTTGGATATTCCAATCTCATGTTATAGGAAGGGTCTCAGGTTTGGTATTAGAAGCATTGCGACATCACATCTCATGTTATAGGAAGGGTCTCAGGATTGGAATGGGAAGGAGTTGTATATGACATCTCATGCCATAGGAAGGGTCTCAGGTTTGGAATAAGCATTGAGATATCACATCTCATGCTATAGGAAGGGTCTCAGGATTGGAATGGGACGGACTTGGATATCACATCTCATGCTATAGGGAGGGTCTCAGGTTTGGAACGGGAAGGATTTGGATATCACATCGCATGTTATAGGAAGGATCTCAGGTTTGGTAAGGGAAGGAGTTGGATATCACATTTCATGTTAGAGGTAGGATCTCAGGTTTGGTATTAGAGGCATTGAGGTATCACATCTCATGCTATCAGAAGGGTCTCAGGATTGGAATGGGAAGGAGTTGGATATCACATCTCATGCTAAAGGGAGGGTCTCAGGTTTGGAAGGGGAAGGATTTGGATATCACATCGCATGTTATAGGAAGGATCTCAGGTTTGGTATTAGAATCATTGAGATATCACATCTCATGCTATCGGAAGTATCTCAGGTTTGGTATTAGAGGCATTGAGATATCACATCTCATGCTATCATAAGGGTCTCAGGATTGGAATGGGAAGGAGTTGGATATCACTTCTCATGCTAAAGGGAGGGTCTCAGGTTTGGAAGGGGAAGGATTTGGATATCACATCACATGTTATAAGAAGGATCTCAGGTTTGGTATTAGAAGCATTGAGATATCACATCTCATGCTATAGGAAGGGTCTCAGGTTTGGAACGGGAAGGAGTTGGATATCACATCTCATGTTATAGGAAGAGTCTCAGGTTTGGTATAAGCATTGAGATATCACATCTCTGCAATCGGAAGTGTCTCAGGATTGGGATGGGAAGGAGTTGGATATCACATCTCATGCTATAGGAAGGGTCTCAGGTTTGGAACGGGAAGGAGTTGGATATCCCATCTCATGTTATAGGACAGGTCTCAGGTTTGGTATTAGAAGCATTGAGATATCACATCGCATGCTGTAGGAAGGGTCTCAGGATTGGAATGGGAAGGAGTTGGATATTACATCTCATGCTATAGGAAGGGTCTCAGGTTTGGTATAAGCATTGAGATATCACATCTCTGCTATCGGAAGTGTCTCAGGATTGGAATGGGAAGGAGTTGGATATCCCATCTCATGTTATAGGACGGGTCTCAGGTTTGTTATTAGAATCATTGAGATATCATATTGCATGCTGTAGGAAGGGTCTAAGGATTGGAATGGGAAGGTCTTGAATATCACATCTCATGCTATAGGTAGGCTCTCAGGTTTGGAAAGGGAAGGAGTTGGATATCACATTTCATGCTATAGGAAGGGTCTCAGGTTTGGTATAAGCATTGAGATGTCACATCTCATGCTATAGGAAGGGTCTCAGGATTGGAATGGGAAGGAGTTGGATATCACATCTCATGTTATAGGAAGGATCTCAGGTTTGGTATTAGAAGCATTGAGATATCACATCTCATGCTATAGGAAGGGTCTCAGGATTGGAATGGGAAGGAGTTGTATATGACATCTCATGCCATAGGAAGGGTCTCAGGTTTGGTATAAGCATTGAGATATCACATCTCTGCTATCAGAAGGGTCTCAGGATTGGAATGGGAAGGAGTTGGATATCCCATCTCATGTTATAGGAAGAGTCTCAGGTTTGGTATTAGAAGCATTGAGATATCACATCTGATGCTATAGGAAGTGTCTCAGGATTGGAATGGGAAGGAGTTTGATATCACATCTCATGCCATGTATGGGTCTCAGGTTTTGTAGAAGCATTGGGATATCACATCTCATGCTATCGGAAGGGTATCAGGATTGGATTTGGAAGGAGTTGGATATCACATCTCATGTTATAGGAAGGGTCTCAGGATTGGAATGGGAAGGACTTGGATATCACATCTCATGCTATAGGAAGGCTCTCAGGTTTGGAAGGGGAAGGAGTTGGATATCACATTTCATGTTAGAGGTAGGATCTCAGGTTTGGTATTAGAGGCATTGAGATATCACATCTCATGCTATCAGAAGGGTCCCAGGATTGGAATGGGAAGGAGTTGGATATCACATCTCATGCTAAAGGGAGGGTCTCAGGTTTGGAAGGGGAAGGATTTGGATATCACGTCTCATGTTATAGGAAGGATCTCAGGTTTGGTATTAGAAGCATTGAGATATCACATCTCATGCTATCGGAAGGATCTCAGGTTTGGTATTAGAGGCATTGAGATATCACATCTCATGCTAAAGGGAGGGTCTCAGGTTTGGAAGGGGAAGGATTTGGATATCACATCTCTTGTTATAGGAAGGATCACAGGTTTGGTATTAGAAGCATTGAGATATCACATCTCATGCTATCGGAAGGGTCTCAGGATTGGAATGGGAAGGAGTTGGATATCACATCTCATGCTAAAGGGAGGGTCTCAGGTTTGGAAGGGGAAGGATTTGGATATCACATCTCTTGTTATAGGAAGGATCACAGGTTTGGTATTAGAAGCATTGAGATATCACATCTCATGCTATCGGAAGGGTCTCAGGATTGGAACGGGAAGGAATCGGATATCACATCTCATGCTATAGGAAGGCTCTCAGGTTTGGAAGGGGAAAGAGTTGGATATCACATTTCATGTTAGAGGTAGGATCTCAGGTTTGGTATTAGAGGCATTGAGATATCACATCTCATGCTATCAGAAGGGTCTCAGGATTGGAATGGGAAGGAGTTGGATATCACATCTCATGCTAAAGGGAGGGTCTCAGGTTTGGAAGGGGAAGGATTTGGATATCACGTCTCATGTTATAGGAAGGATCTCAGGTTTGGTATTAGAAGCATTGAGATATCACATCTCATGCTATCGGAAGGATCTCAGGTTTGGTATTAGAGGCATTGAGATATCACATCTCATGCTAAAGGGAGGGTCTCAGGTTTGGAAGGGGAAGGATTTGGATATCACATCTCTTGTTATAGGAAGGATCACAGGTTTGGTATTAGAAGCATTGAGATATCACATCTCATGCTATCGGAAGGGTCTCAGGATTGGAATGGGACGGAGTTGGATATCACATCTCATGCTAAAGGGAGTGTCTCAGGTTTGGAAGGGGAAGGATGTGGATATCACATTTCATGTTAGAGGTAGGATCTCAGGTTTGGTATTGGAGGCATTGAGATATCACATCTCATGCTATCAGAAGGGTCTCAGGATGGGAATGGGAAGGAGTTGGATATCACATCTCATGCTAAAGGGAGGGTCTCAGGTTTGGAAGGGGAAGGATTTGGATATCACATCTCATGTTATCGGAAGGATCTCAGGTTTGGTATTAGAAGCATTGAGATATCACATCTCATGCCATAGGAAGGGTCTCAGGTTTGGTATTAGAAGCATTGAGATATCAAGTCTCATGGTATAGGAAGGGTCTCAGAATTGAAATGGGAAGGAGTTGGATATCTCAAGCTATAGGAAGGGTCTCAGGATTGGAATGGGAAGGGGTTTGATATCACAACTCATGCCATAGTATGGGTCTCAGGTTTGGTAGAAACATTGGGATATCACATCTCATGCTATCGGAAGGGTATCAGGATTTGATTTGAAAGGAGTTGGATATCCCATCTCATGCTATAGGAAGGGTCTCAGGTTGGAATGGGAAGGAGTTGGATATCACATCTCATGTTATAGGAAGGGTCCCAGGATTGGAATGGGAAGGACTTGGATATCATATCTCATGCTATAGGAAGGCTCTCAGGTTTGGAAGGGGAAGGAGTTGGATATCACATTTCATGTTAGAGGAAGGATCTCAGGTTTGGTATTAGAGGCATTAAGATATCACATCTCATGTTATAGGAAGGGTCTCACGTTTGGTATAAGCATTGAGATATCACATCTCATGCTATAGGAAGGGTCTCAGGATTGGAATGAGAAGGAGTTGGATATCACATCTCAAGCTATAGGAAGGGTCTCACATTTGGTATAAGCATTGAGATATCACATCTCATGCTATAGGAAGGGTCTCAGGATTGGAATGGGAAGGTGTTGGATATCACATCTCATGTTATAGGAAAGATCTCAGGTTTGGTATTAGAAGCATTGCAACATCACATCTCATGTTATAGGAAGGGTCTCAGGATTGGAATGGGAAGAAGTTGGCTATCACATCTCATGCTATAGGAAGGGTCTCAGGTTTGGTATAAGCATTGAGATATCACATCTCATGCTATAGGAAGGGTCTCAGGATTGGAATGGGAAGGAGTTGTATATGACATCTCATGCCATAGGAAGGGTCTCAGGTTTGGAATAAGCATTGAGATATCACATCTCATGCTATAGGAAGGGTCTCAGGATTGGAATGGGACGGACTTGGATATCACATCTCATGCTATAGGGAGGGTCTCAGGTTTGGAAGGGGAAGGATTTGGATATCACATCGCATGTTATAGGAAGGATCTCAGGTTTGGTAAGGGAAGGAGTTGGATATCACATTTCATGTTAGAGGTAGGATCTCAGGTTTGGTATTAGAGGCATTGAGGTATCACATCTCATGCTATCAGAAGGGTCTCAGGATTGGAATGGGAAGGAGTTGGATATCACATCTCATGCTAAAGGGAGGGTCTCAGGTTTGGAAGGGGAAGGATTTGGATATCACATCGCATGTTATAGGAAGGATCTCAGGTTTGGTATTAGAATCATTGAGATATCACATCTCATGCTATCGGAAGTATCTCAGGTTTGGTATTAGAGGCATTGAGATATCACATCTCATGCTATCATAAGGGTCTCAGGATTGGAATGGGAAGGAGTTGGATATCACTTCTCATGCTAAAGGGAGGGTCTCAGGTTTGGAAGGGGAAGGATTTGGATATCACATCACATGTTATAAGAAGGATCTCAGGTTTGGTATTAGAAGCATTGAGATATCACATCTCATGCTATCAGAAGGGTCTCAGGATTGGGATGGGAAGGAGTTGGATATCACATCTCATGCTATAGGAAGGGTCTCAGGTTTGGAACGGGAAGGAGTTGGATATCCCATCTCATGTTATAGGACGGGTCTCAGGTTTGGTATTAGAAGCATTGAGATATCACATCGCATGCTGTAGGAAGGGTCTCAGGATTGGAATGGGAAGGAGTTGGATATTACATCTCATGCTATAGGAAGGGTCTCAGGTTTGGTATAAGCATTGAGATATCACATCTCTGCTATCGGAAGTGTCTCAGGATTGGAATGGGAAGGAGTTGGATATCCCATCTCATGTTATAGGACGGGTCTCAGGTTTGTTATTAGAATCATTGAGATATCATATTGCATGCTGTAGGAAGGGTCTAAGGATTGGAATGGGAAGGACTTGAATATCACATCTCATGCTATAGGTAGGCTCTCAGGTTTGGAAAGGGAAGGAGTTGGATATCAAATTTCATGTTAGAGGAAGGATCTCAGGTTTGGTAGTAGAGGCATTGAGATATCACATCTCATGCTATAGGAAGGGTCTCAGGATTGGAATGGGAAGGAGTTGGATATCACATCTCATGCTATAGGAAGGGTCTCAGGTGTGGTATAAGCATTGAGATGTCACATCTCATGCTATAGGAAGGGTCTCAGGATTGGAATGGGAAGGAGTTGGATATCACATCTCATGTTATAGGAAGGATCTCAGGTTTGGTATTAGAAGCATTGAGATATCACATCTCATGCTATAGGAAGGGTCTCAGGATTGGAATGGGAAGGAGTTGTATATGACATCTCATGCCATAGGAAGGGTCTCAGGTTTGGTATAAGCATTGAGATATCACATCTCTGCTATCGGAAGGGTCTCAGGATTGGAATGGGAAGGAGTTGGATATCCCATCTCATGTTATAGGAAGAGTCTCAGGTTTGGTATTAGAAGCATTGAGATATCACATCTGATGCTATAGGAAGTGTCTCAGGATTGGAATGGGAAGGAGTTTGATATCACATCTCATGCCATGTATGGGTCTCAGGTTTTGTAGAAGCATTGGGATATCACATCTCATGCTATCGGAAGGGTATCAGGATTGGATTTGGAAGGAGTTGGATATCACATCTCATGTTATAGGAAGGGTCTCAGGATTGGAATGGGAAGGACTTGGATATCACATCTCATGCTATAGGAAGGCTCTCAGGTTTGGAAGGGGAAGGAGTTGGATATCACATTTCATGTTAGAGGTAGGATCTCAGGTTTGGTATTAAACGCATTGAGATATCACATCTCATGCTATCAGAAGGGTCTCAGGATTGGAATGGGAAGGAGTTGGATATCACATCTCATGCTAAAGGGAGGGTCTCAGGTTTGGAAGGGGAAGGATTTGGATATCACATCTCATGTTATAGGAAGGATCTCAGGTTTGGTATTAGAAGCACTGAGATATCACATCTCATGCTATCAGAAGGATCTCAGGTTTGGTATTAGAGGCATTGAGATATCACATCTCATGCTATCAGAAGGGTCTCAGGATTGGAATGGGAAGGAGTCGGATATCACATCTCATGCTAAAGGGAGGGTCTCAGGTTTGGAAGTGGAAGGATTTGGATATCACATCTCATGTTATAGGAAGGATCTCAGGTTTGGTATTAGAAGCATTGAGATATCACATCTCATGCTATAGGAAGGGTCTCAGGATTGGAATGGGAAGGAGTTGGATATCACATCTCAAGCTATAGAAAGGGTCTCAGGATTGGAATGGGAAGGAGTTGGATATCACATCTCAAGCTATAGTAAGGGTCTCAGGATTGGAATGGGAAGGAGTTGGATATCACATCTCATGCTATAGGAAGGGTCTCAGGTTTGGTATTAGCATTGAGATATCCCATTCCATGCTATAGGAAGGGTCTCAGGTTTGGAATCGGAAGGAGTTGTATATGACATCTCATGCCATAGGTAGGGTCTCAGGTTTGGTATAAGCATTGAGATATCACATCTCTGCTATCGGAAGGGTCTCAGGATTGGAATGGGAAGGAGTTGGATATCCCATCTCGTTATAGGAAGGGTCTCAGGTTTTGTATTAGAAGCATTGAGATATCACATCTCATGGTATAGGACGGGTCTCAGAATTGGAATGGGAAGGAGTTAGATATCACTTCTCAAGCTATAGGAAGGTTCTCAGGATTGGAATGGGAAGGAGTTGGATATCACATCTCATGCTAAAGGGAGGGTCTCAGGTTTGGAAGGGGAAGGATTTGGATATCACATCGCATGTTATAGGAAGGATCTCAGGTTTGGTATTAGAATCATTGAGATATCACATCTCATGCTATCGGAAGTATCTCAGGTTTGGTATTAGAGGCATTGAGATATCACATCTCATGCTATCATAAGGGTCTCAGGATTGGAATGGGAAGGAGTTGGATATCACTTCTCATGCTAAAGGGAGGGTCTCAGGTTTGGAAGGGGAAGGATTTGGATATCACATCACATGTTATAAGAAGGATCTCAGGTTTGGTATTAGAAGCATTGAGATATCACATCTCATGCTATCAGAAGGGTCTCAGGATTGGAATGGGAGGGAGTTGGATATCACATCTCATGCTATAGGAAGGGTCTCAGGTTTGGAACGGGAAGGAGTTGGATATCACATCTCATGTTATAGGAAGAGTCTCAGGTTTGGTATAAGCATTGAGATATCACATCTCTGCAATCGGAAGTGTCTCAGGATTGGGATGGGAAGGAGTTGGATATCACATCTCATGCTATAGGAAGGGTGTCAGGTTTGGAACGGGAAGGAGTTGGATATCCCATCTCATGTTGTAGGACGGGTCTCAGGTTTGGTATTAGAAGCATTGAGATATCACATCGCATGCTGTAGGAAGGGTCTCAGGATTGGAATGGGAAGGAGTTGGATATTACATCTCATGCTATAGGAAGGGTCTCAGGTTTGGTATAAGCATTGAGATATCACATCTCTGAATGGGAAGGAGTTGGATATCCCATCTCGTTATAGGAAGGGTCTCAGGTTTTGTATTAGAAGCATTGAGATATCACATCTCATGGTATAGGACGGGTCTCAGAATTGGAATGGGAAGGAGTTAGATATCACTTCTCAAGCTATAGGAAGGGTCTCAGGATTGGAATGGGAAGGAGTTGGATATCACATCTCATGCTAAAGGGAGGGTCTCAGGTTTGGAAGGGGAAGGATTTGGATATCACATCGCATGTTATAGGAAGGATCTCAGGTTTGGTATTAGAATCATTGAGATATCACATCTCATGCTATCAGAAGTATCTCAGGTTTGGTATTAGAGGCATTGAGATATCACATCTCATGCTATCATAAGGGTCTCAGGATTGGAATGGGAAGGAGTTGGATATCACTTCTCATGCTAAAGGGAGGGTCTCAGGTTTGGAAGGGGAAGGATTTGGATATCACATCACATGTTATAAGAAGGATCTCAGGTTTGGTATTAGAAGCATTGAGATATCACATCTCATGCTATCAGAAGGGTCTCAGGATTGGAATGGGAGGGAGTTGGATATCACATCTCATGCTATAGGAAGGGTCTCAGGTTTGGAACGGGAAGGAGTTGGATATCACATCTCATGTTATAGGAAGAGTCTCAGGTTTGGTATAAGCATTGAGATATCACATCTCTGCAATCGGAAGTGTCTCAGGATTGGGATGGGAAGGAGTTGGATATCACATCTCATGCTATAGGAAGGGTCTCAGGTTTGGAACGGGAAGGAGTTGGATATCCCATCTCATGTTATAGGACGGGTCTCAGGTTTGGTATTAGAAGCATTGAGATATCACATCGCATGCTGTAGGAAGGGTCTCAGGATTGGAATGGGAAGGAGTTGGATATTACATCTCATGCTATAGGAAGGGTCTCAGGTTTGGTATAAGCATTGAGATATCACATCTCTGCTATCGGAAGTGTCTCAGGATTGGAATGGGAAGGAGTTGGATATCCCATCTCATGTTATAGGACGGGTCTCAGGTTTGTTATTAGAATCATTGAGATATCATATTGCATGCTGTAGGAAGGGTCTAAGGATTGGAATGGGAAGGACTTGAATATCACATCTCATGCTATAGGTAGGCTCTCAGGTTTGGAAAGGGAAGGAGTTGGATATCACATTTCATGTTAGAGGAAGGATCTCCGGTTTGGTATTAGAGGCATTGAGATATCACATCTCATGCTATAGGAAGGGTCTCAGGATTGGAATGGGAAGGAGTTGGATATCACATTTCATGCTATAGGAAGGGTCTCAGGTTTGGTATAAGCATTGAGATGTCACATCTCATGCTATAGGAAGGGTCTCAGGATTGGAATGGGAAGGAGTTGGATATCACATCTCATGTTATAGGAAGGATCTCAGGTTTGGTATTAGAAGCATTGAGATATCACATCTCATGCTATAGGAAGGGTCTCAGGATTGGAATGGGAAGGAGTTGTATATGACATCTCATGCCATAGGAAGGGTCTCAGGTTTGGTATAAGCATTGAGATATCACATCTCTGCTATCGGAAGGGTCTCAGGATTGGAATGGGAAGGAGTTGGATATCCCATCTCATGTTATAGGAAGAGTCTCAGGTTTGGTATTAGAAGCATTGAGATATCACATCTGATGCTATCGGAAGGGTCTCAGGATTGGAACGGGAAGGAGTCGGATATCACATCTCATGCTATAGGAAGGCTCTCAGGTTTGGAAGGGGAAAGAGTTGGATATCACATTTCATGTTAGAGGTAGGATCTCAGGTTTGGTATTAGAGGCATTGAGATATCACATCTCATGCTATCAGAAGGGTCTCAGGATTGGAATGGGAAGGAGTTGGATATCACATCTCATGCTAAAGGGAGGGTCTCAGGTTTGGAAGGGGAAGGATTTGGATATCACGTCTCATGTTATAGGAAGGATCTCAGGTTTGGTATTAGAAGCATTGAGATATCACATCTCATGCTATCGGAAGGATCTCAGGTTTGGTGGTTTGGTATTAGAGGCATTGAGATATCACATCTCATGCTAAAGGGAGGGTCTCAGGTTTCGAAGGGGAAGGATTTGGATATCACATCTCTTGTTATAGGAAGGATCACAGGTTTGGTATTAGAAGCATTGAGATATCACATCTCATGCTATCGGAAGGGTCTCAGGATTGGAATGGGACGGAGTTGGATATCACATTTCATGCTAAAGGGAGGGTCTCAGGTTTGGAAGGGGAAGGATGTGGATATCACATTTCATGTTAGAGGTAGGATCTCAGGTTTGGTATTGGAGGCATTGAGATATCACAGCTCATGCTATCAGAAGGGTCTCAGGATGGGAATGGGAAGGAGTTGGATATCACATCTCATGCTAAAGGGAGGGTCTCAGGTTTGGAAGGGGAAGGATTTGGATATCACATCTCATGTTATCGGAAGGATCTCAGGTTTGGTATTAGAAGCATTGAGATATCACATCTCATGCTATAGGAAGGGTCTCAGGTTTGGTATTAGAAGCATTGAGATATCAAGTCTCATGGTATAGGAAGGGTCTCAGAATTGGAATGGGAAGGAGTTGGATATCTCAAGCTATAGGATGGGTCTCAGGATTGGAATGGGAAGGGGTTTGATATCACAACTCATGCCATAGTATGGGTCTCAGGTTTGGTAGAAACATTGGGATATCACATCTCATGCTATCGGAAGGGTATCAGGATTTGATTTGGAAGGAGTTGGATATCCCATCTCATGCTATAGGAAGGGTCTCAGGTTGGAATGGGAAGGAGTTGGATATCACATCTCATGTTATAGGAAGGGTCCCAGGATTGGAATGGGAAGGACTTGGATATCATATCTCATGCTATAGGAAGGCTCTCAGGTTTGGAAGGGGAAGGAGTTGGATATCACATGTCATGTTAGAGGAAGGATCTCAGGTTTGGTATTAGAGGCATTAAGATATCACATCTCATGTTATAGGAAGGGTCTCACGTTTGGTATAAGCATTGAGATATCACATCTCATGCTATAGGAAGGGTCTCAGGATTGGAATGGGAAGGAGTTGGATATCACATCTCAAGCTATAGGAAGGGTCTCACGTTTGGTATAAGCATTGAGATATCACATCTCATGCTATAGGAAGGGTCTCAGGATTGGAATGGGAAGGTGTTGGATATCACATCTCATGTTATAGGAAAGATCTCAGGTTTGGTATTAGAAGCATTGCGACATCACATCTCATGTTATAGGAAGGGTCTCAGGATTGGAATGGGAAGAAGTTGGCTATCACATCTCATGCTATAGGAAGGGTCTCAGGTTTGGTATAAGCATAGAGATATCACATCTCATGCTATAGGAAGGGTCTCAGGATTGGAATGGGAAGGAGTTGTATATGACATCTCATGCCATAGGAAGGGTCTCAGGTTTGGAATAAGCATTGAGATATCACATCTCATGCTATAGGAAGGGTCTCAGGATTGGAATGGGACGGACTTGGATATCACATCTCATGCTATAGGGAGGGTCTCAGGTTTGGAAGGGGAAGGATTTGGATATCACATCGCATGTTATAGGAAGGATCTCAGGTTTGGTAAGGGAAGGAGTTGGATATCACATTTCATGTTAGAGGTAGGATCTCAGGTTTGGTATTAGAGGCATTGAGGTATCACATCTCATGCTATCAGAAGGGTCTCAGGATTGGAATGGGAAGGAGTTGGATATCACATCTCATGCTAAAGGGAGGGTCTCAGGTTTGGAAGGGGAAGGATTTGGATATCACATCGCATGTTATAGGAAGGATCTCAGGTTTGGTATTAGAATCATTGAGATATCACATCTCATGCTATCGGAAGTATCTCAGGTTTGGTATTAGAGGCATTGAGATATCACATCTCATGCTATCATAAGGGTCTCAGGATTGGAATGGGAAGGAGTTGGATATCACTTCTCATGCTAAAGGGAGGGTCTCAGGTTTGGAAGGGGAAGGATTTGGATATCACATCACATGTTATAAGAAGGATCTCAGGTTTGGTATTAGAAGCATTGAGATATCACATCTCATGCTATCAGAAGGGTCTCAGGATTGGAATGGGAAGGAGTTGGATATCACATCTCATGTTATAGGAAGAGTCTCAGGTTTGGTATAAGCATTGAGATATCACATCTCTGCAATCGGAAGTGTCTCAGGATTGGGATGGGAAGGAGTTGGATATCACATCTCATGCTATAGGAAGGGTCTCAGGTTTGGAACGGGAAGGAGTTGGATATCCCATCTCATGTTATAGGACGGGTCTCAGGTTTGGTATTAGAAGCATTGAGATATCACATCGCATGCTGTAGGAAGGGTCTCAGGATTGGAATGGGAAGGAGTTGGATATTACATCTCATGCTATAGGAAGGGTCTCAGGTTTGGTATAAGCATTGAGATATCACATCTCTGCTATCGGAAGTGTCTCAGGATTGGAATGGGAAGGAGTTGGATATCCCATCTCATGTTATAGGACGGGTCTCAGGTTTGTTATTAGAATCATTGAGATATCATATTGCATGCTGTAGGAAGGGTCTAAGGATTGGAATGGGAAGGAATTGAATATCACATGTCATGCTATAGGTAGGCTCTCAGGTTTGGAAAGGGAAGGAGTTGGATATCACATTTCATGTTAGAGGAAGGATCTCAGGTTTGGTATTAGAGGCATTGAGATATCACATCTCATGCTATAGGAAGGGTCTCAGGATTGGAATGGGAAGTGTTAAGACGGATTTCTGAACTCTGTCCTGGTGGCGCAGAGGTTCAGAAGGCCAACCTAATTACTTGGAACAGGGTAACCTCTGGACAAGCCAGACCAATCAAGGTAGCGATCGCGGCGGTCAAGACTAGGTCTCAAGAGGGGTGAGGGTGACTGAAAGCCCGCAATGAGCACACAAAGCAAGAGCGCTTACAAACTACTCCAAACAGTTGTTTATATCAAAAATAGATACACATTTATTATAAGGCCTCAAAACTAATGACCACAGTAAAAGCAGCAACATACAACGATATTAAACCAACACATACTCTATCCACCCAATATATATACAGAATACACAGTTTCACAGCATTAGCAGCACGAAATATGTTATCCACCTGCAGGGGAAGGAAAACAGGCAGTGCGAACCAATGCGAGTGATATGTCCGCCTTCTGAGGCCCCTAACTGGATGGTAGTCCAATCCCTACGAAGAGTGGAGCCTAGCGCTCAAAAGTACCTGCACACGCCGGTGCCAATGGGCAGAAGGTGAAGCTCTTCGGAGGACGTTGAACAGCTCTGTAGGGAGCTCTAATGAAGGAGAACACGGTCCGCGACTCTAGCGCAGCCTCCACTGTGAGGCAGAAGCAGGGCGCGAGTACGGACAAGGGGTGCTGTATTCACAGCGGGGAAAAGCAAGGGGCACTGCAGGAGGGCGACCAGATCCTAGCTAATCTACTCACCGGTCCCCGAAGCAAGCAGGCCCGAGCTTCTCCTCGATAGATGCAGCTTCTGGCAGGTTCTGAAGAGCAGGGAACGTCTCGTCGTCGTGCAGAGTAAAAAGACGTCCCGATCGAAGAAACAAGCACAGTTTTGTCGCCACAGCAGGGCAACGGAACGGCCGGGTGTATTCAAGCCAAACGAGCACTGCTCACCTCTAGCTTAGGGTTGCTAAGCAAACGAAGCGTGTGAGCGTGCCCCGGACTCAGAATACCACCCAACCTGTCGGCGATTACAGAGCAGGCCTCCTTAGTAAGCTGGTCAGTCAACTGGATGGCCCAGAGACACTTCCGAAGGCTTACAGCAGGAGTTGATGAAGGTGCCGGGAATAGCTGGTCCTGCTATTCCAATAGGTCGAAGCGCCAGTACAGGCCTTCTTGTTCGATCTTAGGTGGAAAGGGCTTCACCGGACGACAGCAATGAGGAGCAGAAGTTCTTCAGGGGGTCACCAGCGATTCCTCGGTCCAGCCTCGTGTTCGCAGGATACTTGGCTCCTGTATCCCTGGGTTCGTAAGAACTCAGGAGATCGACATGGCAGTGGTGTTTCCAGCTCCCTCTTATCCACGGTTCCCTTCGCGCCAAAATGGAGGGGAGCCAATGGGAGATCCGCTCATCAACACACATACCATACGTGGACCAATCACGGACCACAGTGGTCCCAGGCATTCACACCACCCTAGACTCTCTGGCACCCAGGATGTGTATTGGGACCAGACAGCCCAGCCCACATCCTGGGGGCACTCAAACGACATGTAGAAGCCCGCGAAAGCAACCGTGTTTCGCGGGAAACTACATGCCCAAATAAGGAAGGCCCCGGGTCGCCTGACCCGGGGGAAGGTAAAGGGAGCAAGACGGACAGTGGACGAGACAAAGGAGCCTCGTGGTCCGGCCATTTTGGGTAGCCGGGCCACCCTTTTGTGTTCGCGGCAAAAAGGTGCTCAGAACGGCAAAAGGAGCTCAAAATAAACCAAATGATCGCTGCCACCAGCCCAGTCCCTGAATGACTTGCACCGATCCAAAAACCATCCTATAAGAGTGTCTAGGGTCTGTAGAAGGCTAGAGACCCAAGAGAGCTGTAACTTAGCTTACAGTGCCCTCTTGTGTCGTGTTGCACTAAAATGGCGACACGATAAAAGAAACTACGGGAAACAGCGTTCCCCGGTACTGACTGTCTTAAGGGCATGTCAGTTTCCCCGTAAGAAAGGAGCGAAAGCCCAGAGGAGTACAGCAGAAGGCTGCACTTCTCTGGCAAAGTCAAGAAAACAGGTTGAAAACAATAGCAAAAAGTTTAGGGGTTGCCACATGGAAGGAAAGTTCCCTACAATAACGAAATCTTTCCTAACACTCGCCCCTCCCAGACTATGGACAGGGGGAACTAATCCACCCCTGGATGAGTCTCTTGTTCAGGTCGGTAAAACATTCTGGACAACCCATCAGCATTGCTATGTTGGACACCTGGCCTATGCTCAATAGTGAAGTCGAAGCCTTGTAGACTTATGGACCACCTAAGCAACTTTGGATTCTCCCCCTTCATGTTCATTAGCCACTTTAACGGCTTATGGTCAGTCTGCACAGTGAAGTGGGTCCCATAGAGGTAGGGCCGCAGCTTCCTTAGGGCCCACACAACAGAGAAACATTCTTTCTCTACCGTGGACCATCTGAGCTCTCTGTCCTTAAGCTGGCGACTAATAAAACCGATAGGGTGTTCCTTACCCTTCTCATCTACTTGTGATAGTACAGCTCCTATCCCAGTGTCAGAGGCATCCGTCTGCACGATAAAAGGTCTTTGATAATCAGGGGCCCTGAGCACAGGGGCCTGGCACAAGGAGTCTTTCAAGCCATTGAAGGCCTTCTCACACTCGTCAGTCCAAGTTACCTTCTTGGGTTTCTTCGGAGTTGTGAGGGCAGTCAGAGGAGCAGCTATGGTGCCATAGTCTGCCATAAAATTGCGGTAATAACCCGTGAGTCCTAAGAAGGCTCTCACTTGGGTTTGTGTAGTGGGGGTAGGCCAGTCTTGTACTGCTTGTACTTTACTGGGGAGAGGCTGTATCCTTCCTCCACCTACTTCATGCCCAAGGTAAACCACTGAGCCTTGTCCAATCTGGCATTTACTCGCCTTTATGGTCAAGTGGGCTTTCTGAAGAGCCTGGAGCACAATCCCGAGGTGTTTCACATGGTCTTCCCAGGTGGCACTGAAAACTGCTATATCGTCCAGATATGCAAGACAGAATTCGTCCAACCCATTCAACACATGATTCACAAGCCTCTGGAAAGTGGCAGGTGCATTCTTCAATCCGAACGGCATTACCCGGAATTGGTAAAGCCCGTCGGGAGTTGAAAATGCTGTCTTCTCCTTGGCATGTTCTGCTAAAGCTATTTGCCAATAGCCCGCAGTCAGGTCAAACGTGCTGAGGTACTTGGAGGCACCCAAGGTATCCACCAGCTCGTCAGTTCGAGGCAAGGGGTGAGCGTCTGTCTTGGTGACAGCATTCAGAGCCCTGTAATCCACGCAGAACCTCAATTCAGAAGTGCCTGCTTTTGGAACCAGAACCACAGGACTGGACCAAGGACTACTAGAGGGTTCAATCACCCCAAGGTCTAACATCTTGTTGACCTCGGTCTTAATATAAGACCGTACTTTATCCGACATCCTGTATCCCCTACTTTTGGTAGGTACACTGTCTCCTGTGTCAATGTTATGTTTGCACCAAGGTGTCAAACCAGGCGACTGTGAAAACAGGGGGGAAAACTGCCTAAGCAAACTTTTCACCTCAGCCTGCTGATCAGAAGTCAGGTGAGGGGCCACTCGGACACCCTCAACGGAGCTATCTGAAGGACCGCTTTGGAACAGGTCGGGAAGAGGTTCTGACTCCTCTTCCTCAACGTCTGACGCCAGTAGCAGTGCTGCGATTTCGACTCTTGGGACGAAAGCCTTCAGCCTATTTACGTGGAACACTTTTGGAGCCTGTCCAGGCCTTCCAAGGTCCACTAAATAGTTCACCTCACCCAGGGGCTCCACCACTGTGTAAGGGCCTGACCATTTGTCCTGTAAAGCGCGAGGCCTTATAGGGTTCATGATCAGGACTTGCTGACCAGGGGTAAAGTGAATTAAGGAAGCTTTCTGGTCGTACCAATGTTTCACCAGCGCTTGTCCTGCTTTCAACTTTTCACTAGCCAAGCCCATCAGGAGTACCATCCGTTTTCTGAGCCCTAGCACATAGTCAACTACATTGGTAGTAACAGGGGGAGTGGGCATCTCCCATCCCTCTTTGACGATGGCTAAGGGTCCCCGTACGGGATGACCGAACAGAAGTTCGAAGGGGCTGAAGCCAACACCCTCCTGTGGTACCTCTCTGTAGGCAAACAACAAGCATGGTAAAAGAAGGTCCCATTTCCTCCTCTGGGGCTCCTCCAGAGCCCCAATCATGCTCTTTAGCGTTCTGTTGAAACGCTCCACCAGACCATTGGTCTGGGGGTGGTATGCAGAAGAGAACTTGTAGGTGACCCCACATTCTTTCCACATAGCCTGCATATACTTCGACATAAAGTTGCTGCCACGATCTGACACAACTTCTTTAGGGAAGCCAACCCTAGTAAATATGCCGAGTAACGCTTTTGCAACTGACTTGGCAGTTACAGTCTTTAATGGGATGGCCTCAGGATACCTGGTTGCATGGTCGACCAGCACCAGGATAAACCTATTGCCTGAGGATGTTTGCGGGTCAAGGGGACCAACGATGTCGATCCCTACCCTTTCAAATGGTACCCCCACAACTGGGAGCGGTACCAACGGAGCTTGGATTGTCGCGCCAACCTTACCAGACAACTGGCAGGAGGCACAACTCCTGCAGTGACTTTCTACTTGCACCCCCATCTTGGGCCAGTAGAAGTGCATAGATAACCTTTGCTTGGTCCTCTTCATTCCAAGGTGACCAGCAAGGGGAACTTCATGCGCCAACTGCAGGAGGAAGGGTCTAACAGCAAGGGGAACCACCAACCTCCTATGGTCTCCTTCTGTAGACTCTGTGGGCTCACTGTACAGGAGTCCACCTTCCCAATAAATCCGATGCTTCCCAGGAGGTTCACCCTCAAGCTGGGAGCAGGCCTGTCTCCTTAGGCCTTCCAGAGATGGGCACTCACGTTGGCCCTTACTGAAGTCGTCCCTATCAGGACCTCCTTCAACTAACAAGTCTTTTAGTTCAGGATGGTCGTTGGGGTCGAACACTTCAGGCATCGCCACCTCCTCGTCAGGCTCGGGCGATTGACCAACTCCCTCCACCGCAGTGGTAGGCGAGTTCGGGGGAATATTCTCTTTCCCCCGTCGGGACTTGTTGACTCCTTTCGCCTTGGGTTTCCCCTTCGGCTGGGGCGGCGTATTGGACTTGGCCAATGCTGCCCGTGCTTGAGACCGTGTGTAGGGTCTTTCGGCAGTGTCTCCTACGAGCCCTAGAGCTCTGAGATCATTGCCCAACAAGACCTTTCCCGGGACGTTTCTCTGAATGCTCACTGGAATCCTAACTGCTGTACCATTTAAAGTTAGATTAACAGGGATCACGGGAAACATACGGAGGGGGCCGTCAGCCAACTTAGTGGGCATCAGAGTAGCTCTGGCAACTTCCTCTGAGTCTACCAAGGTAGAATCCACTACAGTTCGACTGCACCCACTATCCCTAAGAGCTGGAGTATCCACTCCATTGATCAGCACACTGTCTTTAAAGTAGTGCTTGGTATTATCCGGAATCCTAGCATACGCCTCTGCGACTTTAGGCTCCCAGGAACCCAGGGACACTAAAACTACCTCAGCCTCTATTCCGCTGGGAAATGAGTCTGAGGAGAAGGATGCTCCTGTAATCTCTTCTTCCTCGTAGGAGGAGAAGGCCAGATTAGCGGAGTGGACCCCCAAAGGTCTAACCTTACAACGGGGATCCCCCTTCACATGGTCAGTTGCTCCACAAGAAAAACAAGCCCCATTGGGTCTGTTTACGTAGGGAGGCTTATTATAACCAGAGTTCTGTTTCGGAGGCGAACCTCCACTACCCTGTGAGTTCTCGGATGGCTTACCCTTATTTTTCTTTTTGTGGCCCTTATGGGAAGAAGATTTAGCAGATTCCCCACCCTCCACATCTTTGGACTTTTTCCCTTCCTCCTGCTTACCAGGATGAGTTTTGTCCTTATGGGACACTCGATGTGACACCCATAAATCTGCTGCAATGGCCAGCTTCTTAGGATCTATCTCCTTCGAATCGGCCAAATGCTGCTTAAGCTCCGGGGAAGAAGAAGCAAAAATGTGTTCCAGCATGACCAGATTGATCATGCCTTCGAAGGTAGAAACCTTATAACCTTCAACCCAGCCAGTCAAGTTTTTCAGGGACTCAGCTACATACGACACCCAAGTACCACCTTCCTTTTTCTTATACTCTCTAAACCTTTTCAAATATTGGGTCGGAGTCTTCCCAAACTTTAAAATGAGAGTCTGCTTCAACATTGCAAAATCAGCGCGCTCAGCCTTCGACATTTCCATAATGGCACTGCAACCAGAATGGGGCAGTCTGCTGAGTAACCATGCAATCTTATCCGCATTATCAACCTCTTGAACCTCGCATGCATACTCAAACGCATTTAACCAGTCCATAATGTCATTTCGTTCCTCATACACACTGAGCAGATCTTTTGGAAACCGTGGATGAGAGGAAGCCCCAGAACCATGTCCAGGACCCTTGGACCCATTTGCGAACTGAAGCTTGGCCAGTTCCAACTGGTGATCCCTGTCTTTTTGTTTTTCTGCCTGGTCGATTTTCAGTTTGGCTATGCTGAATTCAAGCTCCTGCTGCCTAAACCGCAGCTCTTGCTTCTTGAATTCAAGCATAGCCTCCCCATCAACACTGGCAGAGGAAACGTTAGACATTACATCCTCCCTGTCCTCGTGGTCGTGATGGATCAGTGCAGCGGCAGAACCGTCGGTTCTGCCAGTGAGAGCAGCCCCACCACCTTCTGCACTGTCCTCGGAAGTTATAGCGTCAAGCTGCGCTTCTTGCCACGCCACGATTCTCTGGATCATTTCCAATTTAGTGCCTTGAGAGGAAACCCCTCTCTCCGCACACATCTTCTTCAATGTTTCAGATTTCGAAGCATTTAAGGTTAATAAAGTATTCGTTTCCATACTGTCGATAGGACTATGGCCTTTTTAACGTTATATTCAATACTTTACTGCGTGTCCTGGTTGGAATAACCTGAAAACGCCTTAGCTCGTGCGCAACACTGGATACCTTCAGTCGTATCCCACCGCTGTACACCAATTTGTTAAGACGGATTTCTGAACTCTGTCCTGGTGGCGCAGAGGTTCAGAAGGCCAACCTAATTACTTGGAACAGGGTAACCTCTGGACAAGCCAGACCAATCAAGGTAGCGATCGCGGCGGTCAAGACTAGGTCTCAAGAGGGGTGAGGGTGACTGAAAGCCCGCAATGAGCACACAAAGCAAGAGCGCTTACAAACTACTCCAAACAGTTGTTTATATCAAAAATAGATACACATTTATTATAAGGCCTCAAAACTAATGACCACAGTAAAAGCAGCAACATACAACGATATTAAACCAACACATACTCTATCCACCCAATATATATACAGAATACACAGTTTCACAGCATTAGCAGCACGAAATATGTTATCCACCTGCAGGGGAAGGAAAACAGGCAGTGCGAACCAATGCGAGTGATATGTCCGCCTTCTGAGGCCCCTAACTGGATGGTAGTCCAATCCCTACGAAGAGTGGAGCCTAGCGCTCAAAAGTACCTGCACACGCCGGTGCCAATGGGCAGAAGGTGAAGCTCTTCGGAGGACGTTGAACAGCTCTGTAGGGAGCTCTAATGAAGGAGAACACGGTCCGCGACTCTAGCGCAGCCTCCACTGTGAGGCAGAAGCAGGGCGCGAGTACGGACAAGGGGTGCTGTATTCACAGCGGGGAAAAGCAAGGGGCACTGCAGGAGGGCGACCAGATCCTAGCTAATCTACTCACCGGTCCCCGAAGCAAGCAGGCCCGAGCTTCTCCTCGATAGATGCAGCTTCTGGCAGGTTCTGAAGAGCAGGGAACGTCTCGTCGTCGTGCAGAGTAAAAAGACGTCCCGATCGAAGAAACAAGCACAGTTTTGTCGCCACAGCAGGGCAACGGAACGGCCGGGTGTATTCAAGCCAAACGAGCACTGCTCACCTCTAGCTTAGGGTTGCTAAGCAAACGAAGCGTGTGAGCGTGCCCCGGACTCAGAATACCACCCAACCTGTCGGCGATTACAGAGCAGGCCTCCTTAGTAAGCTGGTCAGTCAACTGGATGGCCCAGAGACACTTCCGAAGGCTTACAGCAGGAGTTGATGAAGGTGCCGGGAATAGCTGGTCCTGCTATTCCAATAGGTCGAAGCGCCAGTACAGGCCTTCTTGTTCGATCTTAGGTGGAAAGGGCTTCACCGGACGACAGCAATGAGGAGCAGAAGTTCTTCAGGGGGTCACCAGCGATTCCTCGGTCCAGCCTCGTGTTCGCAGGATACTTGGCTCCTGTATCCCTGGGTTCGTAAGAACTCAGGAGATCGACATGGCAGTGGTGTTTCCAGCTCCCTCTTATCCACGGTTCCCTTCGCGCCAAAATGGAGGGGAGCCAATGGGAGATCCGCTCATCAACACACATACCATACGTGGACCAATCACGGACCACAGTGGTCCCAGGCATTCACACCACCCTAGACTCTCTGGCACCCAGGATGTGTATTGGGACCAGACAGCCCAGCCCACATCCTGGGGGCACTCAAACGACATGTAGAAGCCCGCGAAAGCAACCGTGTTTCGCGGGAAACTACATGCCCAAATAAGGAAGGCCCCGGGTCGCCTGACCCGGGGGAAGGTAAAGGGAGCAAGACGGACAGTGGACGAGACAAAGGAGCCTCGTGGTCCGGCCATTTTGGGTAGCCGGGCCACCCTTTTGTGTTCGCGGCAAAAAGGTGCTCAGAACGGCAAAAGGAGCTCAAAATAAACCAAATGATCGCTGCCACCAGCCCAGTCCCTGAATGACTTGCACCGATCCAAAAACCATCCTATAAGAGTGTCTAGGGTCTGTAGAAGGCTAGAGACCCAAGAGAGCTGTAACTTAGCTTACAGTGCCCTCTTGTGTCGTGTTGCACTAAAATGGCGACACGATAAAAGAAACTACGGGAAACAGCGTTCCCCGGTACTGACTGTCTTAAGGGCATGTCAGTTTCCCCGTAAGAAAGGAGCGAAAGCCCAGAGGAGTACAGCAGAAGGCTGCACTTCTCTGGCAAAGTCAAGAAAACAGGTTGAAAACAATAGCAAAAAGTTTAGGGGTTGCCACATGGAAGGAAAGTTCCCTACAATAACGAAATCTTTCCTAACAGGAAGGAGTTGGATATCACATTTCATGCTATAGGAAGGGTCTCAGGTTTGGTATAAGCATTGAGATGTCACATCTCATGCTATAGGAAGGGTCTCAGGATTGGAATGGGAAGGAGTTGGATATCACATCTCATGTTATAGGAAGGATCTCAGGTTTGGTATTAGAAGCATTGAGATATCACATCTCATGCTATAGGAAGGGTCTCAGGATTGGAATGGGAAGGAGTTGTATATGACATCTCATGCCATAGGAAGGGTCTCAGGTTTGGTATAAGCATTGAGATATCACATCTCTGCTATCGGAAGGGTCTCAGGATTGGAATGGGAAGGAGTTGGATATCCCATCTCATGTTATAGGAAGAGTCTCAGGTTTGGTATTAGAAGCATTGAGATATCACATCTGATGCTATAGGAAGTGTCTCAGGATTGGAATGGGAAGGAGTTTGATATCACATCTCATGCCATGTATGGGTCTCAGGTTTTGTAGAAGCATTGGGATATCACATCTCATGCTATCGGAAGGGTATCAGGATTGGATTTGGAAGGAGTTGGATATCACATCTCATGTTATAGGAAGGGTCTCAGGATTGGAATGGGAAGGACTTGGATATCACATCTCATGCTATAGGAAGGCTCTCAGGTTTGGAAGGGGAAGGAGTTGGATATCACATTTCATGTTAGAGGTAGGATCTCAGGTTTGGTATTAGAGGCATTGAGATATCACATATCATGCTATCAGAAGGGTCTCAGGATTGGAATGGGAAGGAGTCGGATATCACATCTCATGTAAAAGGGAGGGTCTCAGGTTTGTAAGGGGAAGGATTTGGATATCACGTCTCATGTTATAGGAAGGATCTCAGGTTTGGTATTAGAAGCATTGAGATATCACATCTCATGCTTTCGGAAGGATCTCAGGTTTGGTATTAGAGGCATTGAGATATCACATCTCATGCTAAAGGGAGGGTCTCAGGTTTGGAAGGGGAAGGATTTGGATATCACATCTCTTGTTATAGGAAGGATCACAGGTTTGGTATTAGAAGCATTGAGATATCACATCTCATGCTATCGGAAGGGTCTCAGGATTGGAATGGGAAGGAATTGGATATCACATCTCATGCTAAAGGGAGGGTCTCAGGTTTGGAAGGGGAAGGATTTGGATATCACATCTCATGTTATAGGAAGGATCTCAGGTTTGGTATTAGAGGCATTGAGATATCACATCTCATGCTTTCTATCATAAGGGTCTCAGGATTGGAATGGGAAGGAGTTGGATATCACATCTCATGCTAAAGGGAGGGTCTCAGGTTTGGAAGGGGAAGGATTTGGATATCACATCACATGTTATAAGAAGGATCTCAGGTTTGGTATTAGAAGCATTGAGATATCACATCTCATGCTATCGGAAGGGTCTCAGGATTGGAACGGGAAGGAGTCGGATATCACATCTCATGCTATAGGAAGGCTCTCAGGTTTGGAAGGGGAAAGAGTTGGATATCACATTTCATGTTAGAGGTAGGATCTCAGGTTTGGTATTAGAGGCATTGAGATATCACATCTCATGCTATCAGAAGGGTCTCAGGATTGGAATGGGAAGGAGTTGGATATCACATCTCATGCTAAAGGGAGGGTCTCAGGTTTGGAAGGGGAAGGATTTGGATATCACGTCTCATGTTATAGGAAGGATCTCAGGTTTGGTATTAGAAGCATTGAGATATCACATCTCATGCTATCGGAAGGATCTCATGTTTGGTGGTTTGGTATTAGAGGCATTGAGATATCACATCTCATGCTAAAGGGGGGGTCTCAGATTTGGAAGGGGAAGGATTTGGATATCACATCTCATGTTATCGGAAGGATCTCAGGTTTGGTATTAGAAGCATTGAGATATCACATCTCATGCTATCGGAAGGGTCTCAGGATTGGAATGGGACGGAGTTGGATATCACATCTCATGCTAAAGGGAGGGTCTCAGGTTTGGAAGGGGAAGGATGTGGATATCACATTTCATGTTAGAGGTAGGATCTCAGGTTTGGTATTGGAGGCATTGAGATATCACATCTCATGCTATCAGAAGGGTCTCAGGATGGGAATGGGAAGGAGTTGGATATCACATCTCATGCTAAAGGGAGGGTCTCAGGTTTGGAAGGGGAAGGATTTGGATATCACATCTCATGTTATCGGAAGGATCTCAGGTTTGGTATTAGAAGCATTGAGATATCACATCTCATGCTATAGGAAGGGTCTCAGGTTTGGTATTAGAAGCATTGAGATATCAAGTCTCATGGTATAGGAAGGGTCTCAGAATTGGAATGGGAAGGAGTTGGATATCTCAAGCTATAGGATGGGTCTCAGGATTGGAATGGGAAGGGGTTTGATATCACAACTCATGCCATAGTATGGGTCTCAGGTTTGGTAGAAACATTGGGATATCACATCTCATGCTATCGGAAGGGTATCAGGATTTGATTTGGAAGGAGTTGGATATCCCATCTCATGCTATAGGAAGGGTCTCAGGTTGGAATGGGAAGGAGTTGGATATCACATCTCATGTTATAGGAAGGGTCCCAGGATTGGAATGGGAAGGACTTGGATATCATATCTCAAGCTATAGGAAGGCTCTCAGGTTTGGAAGGGGAAGGAGTTGGATATCACATTTCATGTTAGAGGAAGGATCTCAGGTTTGGTATTAGAGGCATTAAGATATCACATCTCATGTTATAGGAAGGGTCTCACGTTTGGTATAAGCATTGAGATATCACATCTCATGCTATAGGAAGGGTCTCAGGATTGGAATGGGAAGGAGTTGGATATCACATCTCAAGCTATAGGAAGGGTCTCACGTTTGGTATAAGCATTGAGATATCACATCTCATGCTATAGGAAAGGTCTCAGGATTGGAATGGGAAGGTGTTGGATATCACATCTCATGTTATAGGAAAGATCTCAGGTTTGGTATTAGAAGCATTGCGACATCACATCTCATGTTATAGGAAGGGTCTCAGGATTGGAATGGGAAGAAGTTGGCTATCACATCTCATGCTATAGGAAGGGTCTCAGGTTTGGTATAAGCATTGAGATATCACATCTCATGCTATAGGAAGGGTCTCAGGATTGGAATGGGAAGGAGTTGTATATGACATCTCATGCCATAGGAAGGGTCTCAGGTTTGGAATAAGCATTGAGATATCACATCTCATGCTATAGGAAGGGTCTCAGGATTGGAATGGGACGGACTTGGATATCACATCTCATGCTATAGGGAGGGTCTCAGGTTTGGAAGGGGAAGGATTTAGATATCACATCGCATGTTATAGGAAGGATCTCAGGTTTGGTAAGGGAAGGAGTTGGATATCACATTTCATGTTAGAGGTAGGATCTCAGGTTTGGTATTAGAGGCATTGAGGTATCACATCTCATGCTATCAGAAGGGTCTCAGGATTGGAATGGGAAGGAGTTGGATATCACATCTCATGCTAAAGGGAGGGTCTCAGGTTTGGAAGGGGAAGGATTTGGATATCACATCGCATGTTATAGGAAGGATCTCAGGTTTGGTATTAGAATCATTGAGATATCACATCTCAAGCTATCGGAAGTATCTCAGGTTTGGTATTAGAGGCATTGAGATATCACATCTCATGCTATCATAAGGGTCTCAGGATTGGAATGGGAAGAAGTTGGATATCACTTCTCATGCTAAAGGGAGGGTCTCAGGTTTGGAAGGGGAAGGATTTGGATATCACATCACATGTTATAAGAAGGATCTCAGTTTTGGTATTAGAAGCATTGAGATATCACATCTCATGCTATCAGAAGGGTCTCAGGATTGGAATGGGAAGGAGTTGGATATCACATCTCATGCTATAGGAAGGGTCTCAGGTTTGGAACGGGAAGGAGTTGGATATCACATCTCATGTTATAGGAAGAGTCTCAGGTTTGGTATAAGCATTGAGATATCACATCTCTGCAATCGGAAGTGTCTCAGGATTGGGATGGGAAGGAGTTGGATATCACATCTCATGCTATAGGAAGGGTCTCAGGTTTGGAACGGGAAGGAGTTGGATATCCCATCTCATGTTATAGGACGGGTCTCAGGTTTGGTATTAGAAGCATTGAGATATCACATCGCATGCTGTAGGAAGGGTCTCAGGATTGGAATGGGAAGGAGTTGGATATTACATCTCATGCTATAGGAAGGGTCTCAGGTTTGGTATAAGCATTGAGATATCACATCTCTGCTATCGGAAGTGTCTCAGGATTGGAATGGGAAGGAGTTGGATATCCCATCTCATGTTATAGGACGGGTCTCAGGTTTGTTATTAGAATCATTGAGATATCATATTGCATGCTGTAGGAAGGGTCTAAGGATTGGAATGGGAAGGACTTGAATATCACATCTCATGCTATAGGTAGGCTCTCAGGTTTGGAAAGGGAAGGAGTTGGATATCACATTTCATGTTAGAGGAAGGATCTCAGGTTTGGTATTAGAGGCATTGAGATATCACATCTCATGCTATAGGAAGGGTCTCAGGATTGGAATGGGAAGGAGTTGGATATCACATCTCATGCTATAGGAAGGGTCTCAGGTGTGGTATAAGCATTGAGATGTCACATCTCATGCTATAGGAAGGGTCTCAGGATTGGAATGGGAAGGAGTTGGATATCACATCTCATGTTATAGGAAGGATCTCAGGTTTGGTATTAGAAGCATTGAGATATCACATCTCATGCTATAGGAAGGGTCTCAGGATTGGAATGGGAAGGAGTTGTATATGACATCTCATGCCATAGGAAGGGTCTCAGGTTTGGTATAAGCATTGAGATATCACATCTCTGCTATCGGAAGGGTCTCAGGATTGGAATGGGAAGGAGTTGGATATCCCATCTCATGTTATAGGAAGAGTCTCAGGTTTGGTATTAGAAGCATTGAGATATCACATCTGATGCTATAGGAAGTGTCTCAGGATTGGAATGGGAAGGAGTTTGATATCACATCTCATGCCATGTATGGGTCTCAGGTTTTGTAGAATCATTGGGATATCACATCTCATGCTATCGGAAGGGTATCAGGATTGGATTTGGAAGGAGTTGGATATCACATCTCATGTTATAGGAAGGGTCTCAGGATTGGAATGGGAAGGACTTGGATATCACATCTCATGCTATAGGAAGGCTCTCAGGTTTGGAAGGGGAAGGAGTTGGATATCACATTTCATGTTAGAGGTAGGATCTCAGGTTTGGTATTAGAGGCATTGAGATATCACATCTCATGCTATCAGAAGGGTCTCAGGATTGGAATGGGAAGGAGTTGGATATCACATCTCATGCTAAAGGGAGGGTCTCAGGTTTGGAAGGGGAAGGATTTGGATATCACATCTCATGTTATAGGACGGATCTCAGGTTTGGTATTAGAAGCAATGAGATATCACATCTCATGCTATCGGAAGGATCTCAGGTTTGGTATTAGAGGCATTGAGATATCACATCTGATGCTATCAGAAGGGTCTCAGGATTGGAATGGGAAGGAGTCGGATATCACATCTCATGCTAAAGGGAGGGTCTCAGGTTTGGAAGTGGAAGGATTTGGATATCACATCTCATGTTATAGGAAGGATCTCAGGTTTGGTATTAGAAGCATTGAGATATCACATCTCATGCTATAGGAAGGGTCTCAGTATTGGAATGGGAAGGAGTTGGATATCACATCTCAAGCTATAGAAAGGGTCTCAGGATTGGAATGGGAAGGAGTTGGATATCACATCTCAAGCTATAGTAAGGGTCTCAGGATTGGAATGGGAAGGAGTTGGATATCACATCTCATGCTATAGGAAGGGTCTCAGGTTTGGTATTAGCATTGAGATATCCCATCTCATGCTATAGGAAGGGTCTCAGGTTTGGAATCGGAAGGAGTTGTATATGACATCTCATGCCATAGGTAGGGTCTCAGGTTTGGTATAAGCATTGAGATATCACATCTCTGCTATCGGAAGGGTCTCAGGATTGGAATGGGAAGGAGTTGGATATCCCATCTCGTTATAGGAAGGGTCTCAGGTTTGGTATAAGAAGCATTGAGATATCACATCTCATGGTATAGGAGGGGTCTCAGAATTGGAATGGGAAGGAGTTAGATATCACTTCTCAAGCTATAGGAAGGGTCTCAGGATTGGAATGGGAAGGAGTTGGATATCACATCTCATGCTAAAGGGAGGGTCTCAGGTTTGGAAGGGGAAGGATTTGGATATCACATCGCATGTTATAGGAAGGATCTCAGGTTTGGTATTAGAATCATTGAGATATCACATCTCATGCTATCGGAAGTATCTCAGGTTTGGTATTAGAGGCATTGAGATATCACATCTCATGCTATCATAAGGGTCTCAGGATTGGAATGGGAAGGAGTTGGATATCACTTCTCATGCTAAAGGGAGGGTCTCAGGTTTGGAAGGGGAAGGATTTGGATATCACATCACATGTTATAAGAAGGATCTCAGGTTTGGTATTGGAAGCATTGAGATATCACATCTCATGCTATCAGAAGGGTCTCAGGATTGGAATGGGAGGGAGTTGGATATCACATCTCATGCTATAGGAAGGGTCTCAGGTTTGGAACGGGAAGGAGTTGGATATCACATCTCATGTTATAGGAAGAGTCTCAGGTTTGGTATAAGCATTGAGATATCACATCTCTGCAATCGGAAGTGTCTCAGGATTGGGATGGGAAGGAGTTGGATATCACATCTCATGCTATAGGAAGGGTCTCAGGTTTGGAACGGGAAGGAGTTGGATATCCCATCTCATGTTATAGGACGGGTCTCAGGTTTGGTATTAGAAGCATTGAGATATCACATCGCATGCTGTAGGAAGGGTCTCAGGATTGGAATGGGAAGGAGTTGGATATTACATCTCATGCTATAGGAAGGGTCTCAGGTTTGGTATAAGCATTGAGATATCACATCTCTGCTATCGGAAGTGTCTCAGGATTGGAATGGGAAGGAGTTGGATATCCCATCTCATGTTATAGGACGGGTCTCAGGTTTGTTATTAGAATCATTGAGATATCATATTGCATGCTGTAGGAAGGGTCTAAGGATTGGAATGGGAAGGAATTGAATATCACATCTCATGCTATAGGTAGGCTCTCAGGTTTGGAAAGGGAAGGAGTTGGATATCACATTTCATGTTAGAGGAAGGATCTCAGGTTTGGTATTAGAGGCATTGAGATATCACATCTCATGCTATAGGAAGGGTCTCAGGATTGGAATGGGAAGGAGTTGGATATCACATTTCATGCTATAGGAAGGGTCTCAGGTTTGGTATAAGCATTGAGATGTCACATCTCATGCTATAGGAAGGGTCTCAGGATTGGAATGGGAAGGAGTTGGATATCACATCTCATGTTATAGGAAGGATCTCAGGTTTGGTATTAGAAGCATTGAAATATCACATCTCATGCTATAGGAAGGGTCTCAGGGTTGGAATGGGAAGGAGTTGTATATGACATCTCATGCCATAGGAAGGGTCTCAGGTTTGGTATAAGCATTGAGATATCACATCTCTGCTATCGGAAGAGTCTCAGGATTGGAATGGGAAGGAGTTGGATATCCCATCTCATGTTATAGGACGGGTCTCAGGTTTGTTATTAGAATCATTGAGATATCATATTGCATGCTGTAGGAAGGGTCTAAGGATTGGAATGGGAAGGACTTGAATATCACATCTCATGCTATAGGTAGGCTCTCAGGTTTGGAAAGGGAAGGAGTTGGATATCACATTTCATGTTAGAGGAAGGATCTCAGGTTTGGTATTAGAGGCATTGAGATATCACATCTCATGCTATAGGAAGGGTCTCAGGATTGGAATGGGAAGGAGTTGGATATCACATCTCATGCTATAGGAAGGGTCTCAGGTGTGGTATAAGCATTGAGATGTCACATCTCATGCTATAGGAAGGGTCTCAGGATTGGAATGGGAAGGAGTTGGATATCACATCTCATGTTATAGGAAGGATCTCAGGTTTGGTATTAGAAGCATTGAGATATCACATCTCATGCTATAGGAAGGGTCTCAGGATTGGAATGGGAAGGAGTTGTATATGACATCTCATGCCATAGGAAGGGTCTCAGGTTTGGTATAAGCATTGAGATATCACATCTCTGCTATCGGAAGGGTCTCAGGATTGGAATGGGAAGGAGTTGGATATCCCATCTCATGTTATAGGAAGAGTCTCAGGTTTGGTATTAGAAGCATTGAGATATCACATCTGATGCTATAGGAAGTGTCTCAGGATTGGAATGGGAAGGAGTTTGATATCACATCTCATGCCATGTATGGGTCTCAGGTTTTGTAGAATCATTGGGATATCACATCTCATGCTATCGGAAGGGTATCAGGATTGGATTTGGAAGGAGTTGGATATCACATCTCATGTTATAGGAAGGGTCTCAGGATTGGAATGGGAAGGACTTGGATATCACATCTCATGCTATAGGAAGACTCTCAGGTTTGGAAGGGGAAGGAGTTGGATATCACATTTCATGTTAGAGGTAGGATCTCAGGTTTGGTATTAGAGGCATTGAGATATCACATCTCATGCTATCAGAAGGGTCTCAGGATTGGAATGGGAAGGAGTTGGATATCACATCTCATGCTAAAGGGAGGGTCTCAGGTTTGGAAGGGGAAGGATTTGGATATCACATCTCATGTTATAGGAAGGATCTCAGGTTTGGTATTAGAAGCAATGAGATATCACATCTCATGCTATCGGAAGGATCTCAGGTTTGGTATTAGAGGCATTGAGATATCACATCTCATGCTATCAGAAGGGTCTCAGGATTGGAATGGGAAGGAGTCGGATATCACATCTCATGCTAAAGGGAGGGTCTCAGGTTTGGAAGTGGAAGGATTTGGATATCACATCTCATGTTATAGGAAGGATCTCAGGTTTGGTATTAGAAGCATTGAGATATCACATCTCATGCTATAGGAAGGGTCTCAGTATTGGAATGGGAAGGAGTTGGATATCACATCTCAAGCTATAGAAAGGGTCTCAGGATTGGAATGGGAAGGAGTTGGATATCACATCTCAAGCTATAGTAAGGGTCTCAGGATTGGAATGGGAAGGAGTTGGATATCACATCTCATCCTATAGGAAGGGTCTCAGGTTTGGTATTAGCATTGAGATATCCCATCTCATGCTATAGGAAGGGTCTCAGGTTTGGAATCGGAAGGAGTTGTATATGACATCTCATGCCATAGGTAGGGTCTCAGGTTTGGTATAAGCATTGAGATATCACATCTCTGCTATCGGAAGGGTCTCAGGATTGGAATGGGAAGGAGTTGGATATCCCATCTCGTTATAGGAAGGGTCTCAGGTTTGGTATAAGAAGCATTGAGATATCACATCTCATGGTATAGGAGGGGTCTCAGAATTGGAATGTGAAGGAGTTAGATATCACTTCTCAAGCTATAGGAAGGGTCTCAGGATTGGAATGGGAAGGAGTTGGATATCACATCTCATGCTAAAGGGAGGGTCTCAGGTTTGGAAGGGGAAGGATTTGGATATCACATCGCATGTTATAGGAAGGATCTCAGGTTTGGTATTAGAATCATTGAGATATCACATCTCATGCTATCGGAAGTATCTCAGGTTTGGTATTAGAGGCATTGAGATATCACATCTCATGCTATCATAAGGGTCTCAGGATTGGAATGGGAAGGAGTTGGATATCACTTCTCATGCTAAAGGGAGGGTCTCAGGTTTGGAAGGGGAAGGATTTGGATATCACATCACATGTTATAAGAAGGATCTCAGGTTTGGTATTAGAAGCATTGAGATATCACATCTCATGCTATCAGAAGGGTCTCAGGATTGGAATGGGAGGGAGTTGGATATCACATCTCATTCTATAGGAAGGGTCTCAGGTTTGGAACGGGAAGGAGTTGGATATCACATCTCATGTTATAGGAAGAGTCTCAGGTTTGGTATAAGCATTGAGATATCACATCTCTGCAATCGGAAGTGTCTCAGGATTGGGATGGGAAGGAGTTGGATATCACATCTCATGCTATAGGAAGGGTCTCAGGTTTGGAACGGGAAGGAGTTGGATATCCCATCTCATGTTATAGGACGGGTCTCAGGTTTGGTATTAGAAGCATTGAGATATCACATCGCATGCTGTAGGAAGGGTCTCAGGATTGGAATGGGAAGGAGTTGGATATTACATCTCATGCTATAGGAAGGGTCTCAGGTTTGGTATAAGCATTGAGATATCACATCTCTGCTATCGGAAGTGTCTCAGGATTGGAATGGGAAGGAGTTGGATATCCCATCTCATGTTATAGGACGGGTCTCAGGTTTGTTATTAGAATCATTGAGATATCATATTGCATGCTGTAGGAAGGGTCTAAGGATTGGAATGGGAAGGACTTGAATATCACATCTCATGCTATAGGTAGGCTCTCAGGTTTGGAAAGGGAAGGAGTTGGATATCACATTTCATGTTAGAGGAAGGATCTCAGGCTTGGTATTAGAGGCATTGAGATATCACATCTCATGCTATAGGAAGGGTCTCAGGATTGGAATGGGAAGGAGTTGGATATCACATTTCATGCTATAGGAAGGGTCTCAGGTTTGGTATAAGCATTGAGATGTCACATCTCATGCTATAGGAAGGGTCTCAGGATTGGAATGGGAAGGAGTTGGATATCACATCTCATGTTATAGGAAGGATCTCAGGTTTGGTATTAGAAGCATTGAGATATCACATCTCATGCTATAGGAAGGGTCTCAGGGTTGGAATGGGAAGGAGTTGTATATGACATCTCATGCCATAGGAAGGGTCTCAGGTTTGGTATAAGCATTGAGATATCACATCTCTGCTATCGGAAGGGTCTCAGGATTGGAATGGGAAGGAGTTGGATATCCCATCTCATGTTATAGGAAGAGTCTCAGGTTTGGTATTAGAAGCATTGAGATATCACATCTGATGCTATAGGAAGTGTCTCAGGATTGGAATGGGAAGGAGTTTGATATCACATCTCATGCCATGTATGGGTCTCAGGTTTTGTAGAAGCATTGGGATATCACATCTCATGCTATCGGAAGGGTATCAGGATTGGATTTGGAAGGAGTTGGATATCACATCTCATGTTATAGGAAGGGTCTCAGGATTGGAATGGGAAGGACTTGGATATCACATCTCATGCTATAGGAAGGCTCTCAGGTTTGGAAGGGGAAGGAGTTGGATATCACATTTCATGTTAGAGGTAGGATCTCAGGTTTGGTATTAGAGGCATTGAGATATCACATCTCATGCTATCAGAAGGGTCTCAGGATTGGAATGGGAAGGAGTTGGATATCACATCTCATGCTAAAGGGAGGGTCTCAGGTTTGGAAGGGGAAGGATTTGGATATCACGTCTCATGTTATAGGAAGGATCTCAGGTTTGGTATTAGAAGCATTGAGATATCACATCTCATGCTATCGGAAGGATCTCAGGTTTGGTATTAGAGGCATTGAGATATCACATCTCATGCTAAAGGGAGGGTCTCAGGTTTGGAAGGGGAAGGATTTGGATATCACATCTCTTGTTATAGGAAGGATCACAGGTTTGGTATTAGAAGCATTGAGATATCTCATCTCATGCTATCGGAAGGGTCTCAGGATTGGAATGGGAAGGAGTTGGATATCACATCTCATGCTAAAGGGAGGGTCTCAGGTTTGGAAGGGGAAGGATTTGGACATCACATCTCATGTTATAGGAAGGATCTCAGGTTTGGTATTAGAGGCATTGAGATATCACATCTCATGCTATCTATCATAAGGGTCTCAGGATTGGAATGGGAAGGAGTTGGATATCACATCTCATGCTAAAGGGAGGGTCTCAGGTTTGGAAGGGGAAGGATTTGGATATCACATCACATGTTATAAGAAGGATCTCAGGTTTGGTATTAGAAGCATTGAGATATCACATCTCATGCTATCGGAAGGGTCTCAGGATTGGAACGGGAAGGAGTCGGATATCACATCTCATGCTATAGGAAGGCTCTCAGGTTTGGAAGGGGAAAGAGTTGGATATCACATTTCATGTTAGAGGTAGGATCTCAGGTTTGGTATTAGAGGCATTGAGATATCACATCTCATGCTATCAGAAGGGTCTCAGGATTGGAATGGGAAGGAGTTGGATATCACATCTCATGCTAAAGGGAGGGTCTCAGGTTTGGAAGGGGAAGGATTTGGATATCACGTCTCATGTTATAGGAAGGATCTCAGGTTTGGTATTAGAAGCATTGAGATATCACATCTCATGCTATCAGAAGGATCTCAGGTTTGGTATTAGAGGCATTGAGATATCACATCTCATGCTAAAGGGAGGGTCTCAGGTTTGGAAGGGGAAGGATTTGGATATCACATCTCTTGTTATAGGAAGGATCACAGGTTTGGTATTAGAAGCATTGAGATATCACATCTCATGCTATCGGAAGGGTCTCAGGATTGGAATGGGACGGAGTTGGATATCACATCTCATGCTAAAGGGAGGGTCTCAGGTTTGGAAGGGGAAGGATGTGGATATCACATTTCATGTTAGAGGTAGGATCTCAGGTTTGGTATTGGAGGCATTGAGATATCACATCTCATGTTATCAGAAGGGTCTCAGGATGGGAATGGGAAGGAGTTGGATATCACATCTCATGCTAAAGGGAGGGTCTCAGGTTTGGAAGTGGAAGGATTTGGATATCACATCTCATGTTATCGGAAGGATCTCAGGTTTGGTATTAGAAGCATTGAGATATCACATCTCATGCTATAGGAAGGGTCTCGGTTTGGTATTAGAAGCATTGAGATATCAAGTCTCATGGTATAGGAAGGGTCTCAGAATTGGAATGGGAAGGAGTTGGATATCTCAAGCTATAGGAAGGGTCTCAGGATTGGAATGGGAAGGGGTTTGATATCACAACTCATGCCATAGTATGGGTCTCAGGTTTGGTAGAAACATTGGGATATCACATCTCATGCTATCGGAAGGGTATCAGGATTTGATTTGGAAGGAGTTGGATATCCCATCTCATGCTATAGGAAGGGTCTCAGGTTGGAATGGGAAGGAGTTGGATATCACATCTCATGTTATAGGAAGGGTCCCAGGATTGGAATGGGAAGGACTTGGATATCATATCTCATGCTATAGGAAGGCTCTCAGGTTTGGAACGGGAAGGAGTTGGATATCACATTTCATGTTAGAGGAAGGATCTCAGGTTTGGTATTAGAGGCATTAAGATATCACATCTCATGTTATAGGAAGGGTCTCACGTTTGGTATAAGCATTGAGATATCACATCTCATGCTATAGGAAGTGTCTCAGGATTGGAATGGGAAGGAGTTGGATATCACATCTCAAGCTATAGGAAGGGTCTCACGTTTGGTATAAGCATTGAGATATCACATCTCATGCTATAGGAAGGGTCTGAGGATTGGAATGGGAAGGAGTTGTATATGACATCTCATGCCATAGGAAGGGTCTCAGGTTTGGAATAAGCATTGAGATATCACATCTCATGCTATAGGAAGGGTCTCAGGATTGGAATGGGACGGACTTGGATATCACATCTCATGCTATAGGGAGGGTCTCAGGTTTGGAAGGGGAAGGATTTGGATATCACATCGCATGTTATAGGAAGGATCTCAGGTTTGGTAAGGGAAGGAGTTGGATATCACATTTCATGTTAGAGGTAGGATCTCAGGTTTGGTATTAGAGGCATTGAGGTATCACATCTCATGCTATCAGAAGGGTCTCAGGATTGGAATGGGAAGGAGTTGGATATCACATCTCATGCTAAAGGGAGGGTCTCAGGTTTGGAAGGGGAAGGATTTGGATATCACATCGCATGTTATAGGAAGGATCTCAGGTTTGGTATTAGAATCATTGAGATATCACATCTCATGCTATCGGAAGTATCTCAGGTTTGGTATTAGAGGCATTGAGATATCACATCTCATGCTATCATAAGGGTCTCAGGATTGGAATGGGAAGGAGTTGGATATCACTTCTCATGCTAAAGGGAGGGTCTCAGGTTTGGAAGGGGAAGTATTTGGATATCACATCACATGTTATAAGAAGGATCTCAGGTTTGGTATTAGAAGCATTGAGATATCACATCTCATGCTATCAGAAGGGTCTCAGGATTGGAATGGGAAGGAGTTGGATATCACATCTCATGCTATAGGAAGGGTCTCAGGTTTGGAACGGGAAGGAGTTGGATATCACATCTCATGTTATAGGAAGAGTCTCAGGTTTGGTATAAGCATTGAGATATCACATCTCTGCAATCGGAAGTGTCTCAGGATTGGGATGGGAAGGAGTTGGATATCACATCTCATGCTATAGGAAGGGTCTCAGGTTTGGAACGGGAAGGAGTTGGATATCCCATCTCATGTTATAGGACGGGTCTCAGGTTTGGTATTAGAAGCATTGAGATATCACATCGCATGCTGTAGGAAGGGTCTCAGGATTGGAATGGGAAGGAGTTGGATATTACATCTCATGCTATAGGAAGGGTCTCAGGTTTGGTATAAGCATTGAAATATCACATCTCTGCTATCGGAAGTGTCTCAGGATTGGAATGGGAAGGAGTTGGATATCCCATCTCATGTTATAGGACGGGTCTCAGGTTTGTTATTAGAATCATTGAGATATCATATTGCATGCTGTAGGAAGGGTCTAAGGATTGGAATGGGAAGGACTTGAATATCACATCTCATGCTATAGGTAGGCTCTCAGGTTTGGAAAGGGAAGGAGTTGGATATCACATTTCATGTAAGAGGAAGGATCTCAGGTTTGGTATTAGAGGCATTGAGATATCACATCTCATGCTATAGGAAGGGTCTCAGGATTGGAATGGGAAGGAGTTGGATATCACATCTCATGCTATAGGAAGGGTCTCAGGTGTGGTATAAGCATTGAGATGTCACATCTCATGCTATAGGAAGGGTCTCAGGATTGGAATGGGAAGGAGTTGGATATCACATCTCATGTTATAGGAAGGATCTCAGGTTTGGTATTAGAAGCATTGAGATATCACATCTCATGCTATAGGAAGGGTCTCAGGATTGGAATGGGAAGGAGTTGTATATGACATCTCATGCCATAGGAAGGGTCTCAGGTTTGGTATAAGCATTGAGATATCACATCTCTGCTATTGGAAGGGTCTCAGGATTGGAATGGGAAGGAGTTGGATATCCCATCTCATGTTATAGGAAGAGTCTCAGGTTTGGTATTAGAAGCATTGAGATATCACATCTGATGCTATAGGAAGTGTCTCAGGATTGGAATGGGAAGGAGTTTGATATCACATCTCATGCCATGTATGGGTCTCAGGTTTTGTAGAAGCATTGGGATATCACATCTCATGCTATCGGAAGGGTATCAGGATTGGATTTGGAAGGAGTTGGATATCACATCTCATGTTATAGGAAGGGTCTCAGGATTGGAATGGGAAGGACTTGGATATCACGTCTCATGCTATAGGAAGGCTCTCAGGTTTGGAAGGGGAAGGAGTTGGATATCACATTTCATGTTATAGGAAGGATCTCAGGTTTGGTATTAGAAGCATTGAGATATCACATCTCATGCTATAGGAAGGGTCTCAGGATTGGAATGGGAAGGAGTTGGATATCACATCTCATGCTAAAGGGAGGGTCTCAGGTTTGGAAGGGGAAGGATTTGGATATCACATCTCATGTTATAGGAAGGATCTCAGGTTTGGTATTAGAAGCATTGAGATATCACATCTCATGCTATCGGAAGGATCTCAGGTTTGGTATTAGAGGCATTGAGATATCACATCTCATGCTATCAGAAGGGTCTCAGGATTGGAATGGGAAGGAGTCGGATATCACATCTCATGCTAAAGGGAGGGTCTCAGGTTTGGAAGTGGAAGGATTTGGATATCACATCTCATGTTATAGGAAGGATCTCAGGTTTGGTATTAGAAGCATTGAGATATCACATCTCATGCTATAGGAAGGGTCTCAGGATTGGAATGGGAAGGAGTTGGATATCACATCTCAAGCTATAGAAAGGGTCTCAGGATTGGAATGGGAAGGAGTTGGATATCACATCTCAAGCTATAGTAAGGGTCTCAGGATTGGAATGGGAAGGAGTTGGATATCACATCTCATGCTATAGGAAGGGTCTCAGGTTTGGTATTAGCATTGAGATATCCCATCTCATGCTATAGGAAGGGTCTCAGGTTTGGAATCGGAAGGAGTTGTATATGACATCTCATGCCATAGGTAGGGTCTCAGGTTTGGTATAAGCATTGAGATATCACATCTCTGCTATCGGAAGGGTCTCAGGATTGGAATGGGAAGGAGTTGGATATCCCATCTCGTTATAGGAAGGGTCTCAGGTTTGGTATTAGAAGCATTGAGATATCACATCTCATGGTATAGGACGGGTCTCAGAATTGGAATGGGAAGGAGTTAGATATCACATCTCAAGCTATAGGAAGGGTCTCAGGATTGGAATGGGAAGGACTTGGATATCACATCTCATGATATAGGAAGGGTCTCAGGTTTGGTATTAGAAGCATTGAGATATCACATCTCATGCTATAGGAAGGGTCTCAGGATTGGAATGGGAAGGACTTGGATAACACATCTCATGTTATAGGAAGGGTCTCAGGTTTGGTATTAGAAGCATTGAGATATCACATCTCATGCTATAGGAAGGGTCTCAGAATTGGAATGGGAAGGAGTTGGATATCACATCTCAAGCTATAGGAAGGGTCTCAGGATTGGAATGGGAAGGAGTTTGATATCACATCTCATGCGATGTATGGGTCTCAGGTTTTGTAGAAGCATTGGGATATCACATCTCATGCTATCGGAAGGGTATCAGGATTGGATTTGGAAGGAGTTGGATATCCCATCTCATGATATAGGAAGGGTCTCAGGTTGGAATGGGAAGGAGTTGGATATCACATCTCATGTTATAGGAAGGGTCTCAGGATTGGAATGGGAAGGACTTGGATATCACATCTCATGCTATAGGAAGGCTCTCAGGTTTGGAAGGGGAAGGAGTTGGATATCACACTACATGTTAGAGGTAGGATCTCAGGTTTGGTATTAGAGGCATTGAGATATCACATCTCATGCTATCAGAAGGATCTCAGGATCGGAATGGGAAGGAGTTGGAAGTCACATCTCATGCTAAAGGGAGGGTGTCAGGTTTGGAAGGGGAAGGATTTGGATATCACATCTCATGTTATAGGAAGGATCTCAGGTTTGGTATTAGACACATTGAGATATCACATCTCATGCTATCGGAAGGATCTCAGGTTTGGTATTAGAGGCATTGAGATATCACATCTCATGCTATCAGAAGGGTCTCAGGATTGGAATGGGAAGGAGTCGGATATCACATCTCATGCTAAAGGGAGGGTCTCAGGTTTACTATTAGAAGCATTGAGATATCACATCTCATGTTATAGGAAGGAACTCAGGTTTGGTATTAGAGGCATTGAGATATCACATCTCATGCTATCAGAAGGGTCTCAGGATTGGAATGGGAAGGAGTCGGATATCACATCTCATGCTAAAGGGAGGGTCTCAGGTTTGGAAGGGGAAGGATTTGGATATCACATCTCATGTTATAGGAAGGATCTCAGGTTTGGTATTAAAAGCATTGAGATATCACATCTCATGCTATCGGAAGGATCTCAGGTTTGGTATTAGACGCATTGAGATATCACATCTCATGCTATCAGAACGGTCTCGGGATTGGAATGGGAAGGAGTTGGATATCACATCTCATGCTAAAGGGAGGGTCTCGAGTTTGGAAGGGGAAGGATTTGGATATCACATCTCATGTTATAGGAAGGATCTCAGGTTTGGTATTAGCATTGAGATATCCCATCTGATGCTATAGGAAGGGTCTCAGGTTTGGAATCGGAAGGAGTTGTATATGACATCTCATGCCATAGGAAGGGTCTCAGGTTTGGTATAAGCATTGAGATATCCCATCTGATGCTATAGGAAGGGTCTCAGGTTTGGAATCGGAAGGAGTTGTATATGACATCTCTGCTATCGGAAGGGTCTCAGGATTGGAATGGGAAGGAGTTGGATATCCCATCTCGTTATAGGAAGGATCTCAGGTTTGGTATTAGAAGCATTGAGATATCACATCTCATGGTATAGGACGGGTCTCAGAATTGGAATGGGAAGTGTTAGGAAAGATTTCATTATTGTAGGGAAATTTCCTTCCATGTGGCAACCCCTAAACTTTTTGCTATTGTTTTTAACCTTGTTCTTGACTTTGCCAGAGAAGTACAGCCTTCTGCCGCACTTCTCTGGGCTTTCGCTCCTTTCTTACGGGGAAACTGACATGCCCTTAAGACAGTCAGTACCGGGGAACGTTGTTTCCCGTAGTTTCTTCTATCGTGTCGCAGCTTTAGTGCAACATAACACAAGAGGGCACAGTAAGTTAAGTTACAGCTCTCTTGGGTCTCTAGCCTTCTACGGGCCCTAGATACTCTTTTAGGATGGTATTTGATCGGTGCAAGTCATTCAGGGACTGGAATGGTGGCAGCGATCGTATTGTATATTTTGAGCTCCTTTTGGCGTTCTGAGCACGTTTTGCACTGAACCCAAAATGGTGGCCTGGCTCCCCAAAATGGCCAGACCACGAGGCTCCTTTGTCCTGTCCACTGACCGTCTTGCTCCCTTCACCTTCCCCAGGTCCAGCGACCCGGGGCCTTCCTTATTTGGGCATGTACTTTCCCGCGAAACGTGGTTGCTTTCGCGGGCTTCTACATGTCATATGTGTGCCTCCAGGGTGTGGGCTGGGATGTCTGGTCCCAATACACATCCTGGGTGCCAGAGAGTCTAGGGTGGTGTGAATGCCTGGGACCACCGTGGTCCGTGATTGGTCCACGTATGGTATGTGTTTTGATGAGCGGATCTCCCATTGGTCCCCCTCCGTTTTTGGCGCGAAGGGAACCGTAGATAAGAGGGGGCTGGAAACACCACTACCATGTCGATCTCCTGAGTTCTCACGAACGAAGGAATACAGGAGCCAAGTATCCTGCAACCAAGAGGCTGGACCGAGGAATCGCTGGTGACCCGCTGAAGGAATCCTCCTTTGCACTGCTGTCGTCCTGAGAGCCACTGTCCTCCTTTGATCGAACCAGAAGGCCTGTACTGGCGCTTCGACCTTTGGAATAGCAGGAACAGCTATTCCCGGCATCTACAACATCTCCCGCCAAGTAAGCCTTCGGAAGCGTCTCTGGGCCATCCAGTTGACTGACCAGCTTACAAGGGAGCCTTGTTCTGTAACCGCCGCCAGGTTGTGCCGTATCTCGAGTCCTTGTCACTCTCCCACACTTCGTGCCCTTGGCGTTCCCAAGTCTGAAGGGAGGAGTGTACTTCTGACCCAGATACGCACGGCCGCTCCGTTGTCCTGCTGCGGCAACAAACTGTGCTGGTTTCGTCGATTGGGACGTCTTTTTGATCTACACGACTACAAAGCGTTCCCTGCTCTTCTGAACCTGCCAGCTGCTGAAAACTAACGTGGAGAAGCCTGGGACTGCTTGCTTCGGGGACCGGTGAGTAGTATATCTAGGATCTGGTCGCCCTCCTGCAGTAACCCATTGCTTTTCCCCGCTGTGTAAAACAGCACCCTTTTCGCCCGTACTCGCGCTCTGCTTCTGCCCGCTGTGGAGGCTGCGTTTGAGTTGCGGACCCTGTTCTACTTCTGCTGGGCCCTAACACGAACTGCCTGACTTCCTCCGAAGAGCTTCTCCTTTTGCCCGTTGGCACCAGCGCGTGCAGGTACATTGAGCATTAGGCTCCACTCTTCGCAGGGCTTGGACTTCCATCTAGTTAGGTGCCTCTGAAGGCGAACTAAGTCGAAAGCATTATCGCACTGCCTGTTTTCCTTCCCTTGCAGGTGGACTACATATTTCGTGCTTTAAACGCTTGCGACTGTGTATTTGTATATATATTGTGTTGATTTGGTATGTGTTGGCTTAATACTGTGTTATTGTGATTTTCTTGCTACGGTCGTTGTTTTAAAGGCCTTAAAATAAATGTGTTTATATTTTTGATATAACACCTGTTTGGAGTAGTTTGTAAGCGCTCTTGCTTTGTGTGCTCACTGCGGGCTTTCAGTCACCCTCACCCCTCTTGAGACCTAGTCTTGACCGCCGCGATCGCTACCTTGATTGGTCTGGCTTGTCCAGAGGTTACCCTGTTCCAAGTAATTAGGTTGGCCTTCTGAACTTCTGCTCCGCCAGGACAGAGTTCAGAAATCCGTCTTAACAAATTGGTGTACAGCGGTGGGATACGACTGAAGGTATCCAGTGTTGCGCACGGGCTAGGGCATTTCTGGTTATTCCAAACAGTACACGTAGTGAATTGTTGTAATATAACTTTAAAAAGGCCATAGTCCTATCACACAGTATGGAAACAAGTACGTTGTTAACTTTAAATGCTTCCAAATCAGAAACGCTGAAAAAGATGTGTGCGGAGAGAGGTGTTTCCTCTCAAGGCACAAAATTGGAAATGATCCAAAGAATCGTGGCGTGGCAAGAAGCACAGCTTGACGCTATTACTTCTGAGGACAGTGCGGAAGGTGGTGGGGCTGCTCTCACTGGCAGAACCGACGGTTCTGTCGCCGCACTGTTCCACCGCGACCACGAGGACAGGGAGGACGAGATGTCTAATGTTTCCTCTGCCAGTGCTGACGGGGAGGCTAGGCTTGAATTCAAGAAGCAAGAGCTGCGGTTTAGGCAGCAGGAGCTTGAATTCAGCATAGCCAAACTGAAAATCGAACAGGCAGAAAAACAAAAAGACAGGGATCACCAGTTGGAACTGGCCAAGCTTCAGGTTGCAAATGGGTCCACGGGTCCTGGACATGGGTCTGGGGCCTCCTCTCATCCACGGTTTCCAAAAGATCTGCTCAGTGTGTATGAGGAACGGAATGACATTATGGACTGGCTGAATGCGTTTGAGTATGCATGCGAAGTTCAGAAAGTTGACAATGCTGACAAGATTGCGTGGTTGCTCAGTAGACTGCCCCATTCTGGCTGTAGTGCCATTATGGAGATGTCGAAGGCTGAGCGAGCTGATTTCGCAATGTTGAAGCAGACTCTCATTTTAAAGTTTGGGAAGACTCCGGCCCAATATTTAAAGCGTTTTCGAGAGTATAAGAAAAAGGAAGGTGGTACTTGGGTATCTTATGTCACTGAATCTTTGAAAAACTTAACTGGCTGGGTCGAAGGCTATAAGGTTTCTACCTTCGCCGGCATGATAAATCTTGTCATGCTGGAACACATTTTTGCTTCTTCTTCCCCGGAGCTTAAGCAGCATTTGGCCGATTCGAAGGAGATAGATCCTAAGAAGCTGGCCATGGCAGCGGACTTATGGGTGTCACATCGAGTGTCCCATAAGGACAAAACTCATCCTGGTAAGCAGGAGGAGGGGAAAAAGTCCAAAGATATGGAGGGTGGGGAATCTGCTAAATCTTCTTCCCAAAAGGGCCAAAAAAAGAAAAACAAGGGTAAGACACAAGAGAACTCACAGGGTAGTGGAGGTCAGCCTCCGAAACAGAACTCCGGTTACAATAAGCCTCCCTACGTAAACAGACCCATTGGAGCTTGTTTTGCTTGTGGAGCAACTGACCATGTGAAGGGGGATCCCCGTTGTAAGGTTAGACCTTTGGGGGTCCACTCCGCTAATCTGGCCTTCTCCTCCTACGAGGAAGAAGAGATTACAGGAGCATCCTTCTCCTCAGACTCAATTCCCAGCGGAATAGAGGCTGAGGTAGTTTTAGTGTCCCTGGGTTCCTGGGAGCCTAAAGTCGCAGAGGCGTATGCTAGGATTCCAGATAATACCAAGCACTACTTTAAAGACAGTGTGCTGATCAATGGAGTAGATACTCCAGCTCTTAGGGATAGTGGGTGCAGTCGCACTGTAGTGGATTCTACCTTGGTAGACTCAGAGGAAGTTGCCAGAGCTACTCTGATGCCCACTAAGTTGGCTGACGGCCCCCTCCGTATGTTTCCCGTGATCCCTGTAAATCTTACTTTAAATGGTACAGCAGTTAGGATTCCAGTGAGCATTCAGAGAAACGTCCCGGGAAAGGTCTTACTAGGTAATGATCTCAGAGCTCTAGGGCTCGTAGGAGACACTGCCGAACGACCCTACACACGGTCTCAAGCACGGGCAGCATTGGCCAAGTCCAATACGCCGCCCCAGCCGAAGGGGAAACCCAAGGCGAAAGGAGTCAACAAGTCACGACGAGGGAAAGAAAATATTCCCCCGAGCTCGCCTACCACTGCGGTGGAGGAAGTTGGTCAATCGCCCGAGCCTGACGAGGAAGTGGCGATGCCTGAAGTATTCGACCCCAACGATCATCCTGAACTAAAAGACTTGTTAGTTGAAGGAGGTCCTGATAGGGACAAATTCAGTAAAGGCCAACGTGAGTGCCCATCTCTGGAAGGCCTAAGGAGACAGGCCTGCTCCCAGCTTGAGGGTGAACCTCATGGGACGCATAGGATTTATTGGGAAGGTGGACTCCTGTATAGCGAGCCCACAGAGTCTACAGAAGGAGACCATAGGAGGTTGGTGGTTCCCCTTGCTGTTAGGCCCTTCCTCCTGCAGTTGGCGCATGAAGTTCCCCTTGCTGGTCACCTTGGTATGAAGAGGACCAAGCAAAGGTTATCCATGCACTTCTACTGGCCCAAGATGGGGGTGCAAGTAGAAAGTCACTGCAGGAGTTGCGCCTCCTGCCAGTTGTCTGGGAAGGTTGGCGCGACAATCCAAGCTCCGTTGGTACCGCTCCCAGTTGTGGGGGTACCATTCGAAAGGGTAGGGATCGACATCGTCGGTCCCCTTGACCCGCAAACATCCTCGGGCAATAGGTTTATCCTGGTGCTGGTCGACCATGCAACCAGGTATCCTGAGGCCATCCCATTAAAAACTGTAACTGCCAAGTCAGTTGCAAAAGCGTTACTCGGCATATTCACTAGGGTTGGCTTCCCTAAAGAAGTTGTGTCAGATCGTGGCAGCAACTTTATGTCGAAGTATATGCAGGCTATGTGGAAAGAATGTGGGGTCACCTACAAGTTCTCTTCTGCATACCACCCCCAGACCAATGGTCTGGTGGAACGTTTCAACAGAACGTTAAAAAGCATGATTGGGGCTCTGGAGGAGCCTCAGAGAAGAAAATGGGATCTTCTTTTACCATGCTTGTTGTTTGCCTACCGAGAGATACCACAGGAGGGTGTTGGCTTCAGCCCCTTCGAACTTCTGTTCGGTCATCCCGTACGGGGACCCTTAGCCATCGTCAAGGAGGGATGGGAGATGCCCACTCCCCCTGTTACTACCAACGTAGTTGATTATGTGCTAGGGCTCAGAAAACGGATGGTACTTCTGATGGGCTTGGCTAGTGATAAATTGAAGGCAGGGCAAGCGCTGGTGAAACATTGGTACGACCAGAAAGCTTCCCTCATCAACTTTACACCTGGTCAGCAAGTCCTGATCATGAATCCTATAAGGCCTCACGCTTTACAGGACAAATGGTCAGGCCCTTACACAGTGGTGGAGCCCCTGGGTGAGGTGAACTATTTAGTGGACCTTGGAAGGCCTGGACAGGCTCCAAAAGTGTTCCACGTGAATAGGCTGAAGGCTTTCGTCCCAAGAGTCGAAATCGCAGCACTGCTACTGGCTTCAGACGTTGAGGAAGAGGAGTCAGAACCTCTCCCCGACCTGTTCCACGGCGGTCCTTCAGATAGCTCCATTGAGGGTGTCCGTGTGGCCCCTCACCTGACTTCTGATCAGCAGGCGGAGGTGAAAAGTTTGCTTCGGCAGTTTTCCCCCCTGTTTTCACAGTCGCCTGGTTTGACACCTTGGTGCAAACATAACATTGACACAGGAGACAGTGTACCTACCAAAAGTAGGGGATACAGGATGTCGGATAAAGTCCGGTCTTATATTAAGGCCGAGGTCAACAAGATGTTAGACCTTGGGGTGATTGAACCCTCTAGTAGTCCTTGGTCCAGCCCTGTGGTTTTGGTTCCAAAGGCAGGCACTTCTGAATTGAGGTTCTGCGTGGATTACAGGGCTCTGAATGCTGTCACCAAGACAGATGCACACCCCTTGCCTCGAACAGATGAGCTGGTGGATACTTTGGGTGCTTCCAAGTACCTCAGCACGTTTGACCTTACTGCTGGCTATTGGCAAATAGCGTTAGCAGAACATGCTAAGGAGAAGACAGCATTTTCTACACCAGACGGCCTTTACCAATTCCGGGTAATGCCGTTCGGGTTGAAGAATGCACCTGCCACTTTCCAGAGGCTTGTGAATCATGTGTTGAATGGGTTGGACGAATTCTGTCTCGCATATCTGGACGATATCGCAAGTTTCAGTGCCACCTGGGAAGACCATGTGAAACACCTCGGGATTGTGCTCCAGGCTCTTCAGAAAGCCCACTTGACCATAAAGGCTAGTAAATGCCAGATTGGACAAGGCTCAGTGGTTTACCTTGGACATGAAGTAGGTGGAGGGAGGATACAGCCTCTTCCCAGTAAAGTACAAGCCGTACAAGACTGGCCTACCCCCACTACGCAAACCCAAGTGAGAGCCTTCTTAGGACTCACGGGGTATTACCGGAATTTTATGGCAGACTATGGCACCATAGCTGCTCCTCTGACTGCCCTCACAACTCCGAAGAAACCCAAGAAGGTAACTTGGACTGACGAGTGTGAGAAGGCCTTCAATGGCTTGAAAGACTCCTTGTGCCAGGCCCCTGTCCTCAGGGCCCCTGATTATCAAAGAACTTTTATCGTGCAGACGGACGCCTCTGACACTGGGATAGGAGCTGTACTATCACAAGTAGATGAGAAGGGTAAGGAACACCCTATCGGTTTTATTAGTCGCCAGCTTAAGGACAGAGAGCTCAGATGGTCCACGGTAGAGAAAGAATGTTTCTCTGTTGTGTGGGCCCTAAGGAAGCTGAGGCCCTACCTCTATGGGACCCACTTCACTGTGCAAACTGACCATAAGCCGTTAAAGTGGCTAATGAACATGAAGGGGGAGAATCCAAAGTTGCTTAGGTGGTCCATAAGTCTACAAGGCTTCGACTTCACTATTGAGCATAGGCCAGGTGTCCAACATAGCAATGCTGATGGGTTGTCCAGAATGTTTAACCGACCTGAACATGAGACTCATCCAGGGGTGGATTAGTTCCCCCTGTCCATAGTCTGGGAGGGGCGAGTGTTAGGAAAGATTTCGTTATTGTAGGGAAATTTCCTTCCATGTGGCAACCCCTAAACTTTTTGCTATTGTTTTTAACCTTGTTCTTGACTTTGCCAGAGAAGTACAGCCTTCTGCCGCACTTCTCTGGGCTTTCGCTCCTTTCTTACGGGGAAACTGACATGCCCTTAAGACAGTCAGTACCGGGGAACGTTGTTTCCCGTAGTTTCTTCTATCGTGTCGCAGCTTTAGTGCAACACGACACAAGAGGGCACAGTAAGTTAAGTTACAGCTCTCTTGGGTCTCTAGCCTTCTACGGGCCCTAGATACTCTTTTAGGATGGTATTTGATCGGTGCAAGTCATTCAGGGACTGGAATGGTGGCAGCGATCGTATTGTATATTTTGAGCTCCTTTTGGCGTTCTGAGCACGTTTTGCACTGAACCAAAAATGGTGGCCTGGCTCCCCAAAATGGCCAGACCACGAGGCTCCTTTGTCCTGTCCACTGACCGTCTTGCTCCCTTCACCTTCCCCAGGTCCAGCGACCCGGGGCCTTCCTTATTTGGGCATGTACTTTCCCGCGAAACGTGGTTGCTTTCGCGGGCTTCTACATGTCGTATGTGTGCCTCCAGGGTGTGGGCTGGGATGTCTGGTCCCAATACACATCCTGGGTGCCAGAGAGTCTAGGGTGGTGTGAATGCCTGGGACCACCGTGGTCCGTGATTGGTCCACGTATGGTATGTGTTTTGATGAGCGGATCTCCCATTGGTCCCCCTCCATTTTTGGCGCGAAGGGAACCGTGGATAAGAGGGGGCTGGAAACACCACTACCATGTCGATCTCCTGAGTTCTCACGAACGAAGGAATACAGGAGCCAAGTATCCTGCAACCAAGAGGCTGAACCGAGGAATCGCTGGTGACCCGCTGAAGGAATCCTCCTTTGCACTGCTGTCGTCCTGAGAGCCACTGTCCTCCTTTGATCGAACCAGAAGGCCTGTACTGGCGCTTCGACCTTTGGAATAGCAGGAACAGCTATTCCCGGCATCTACAACATCTCCCGCCAAGTAAGCCTTCGGAAGCGTCTCTGGGCCATCCAGTTGACTGACCAGCTTACAAGGGAGCCTTGTTCTGTAACCGCCGCCAGGTTGTGCCGTATCTCGAGTCCTTGTCACTCTCCCACACTTCGTGCCCTTGGCGTTCCCAAGTCTGAAGGGAGGAGTGTACTTTTGACCCAGATACGCACGTCCGCTCCGTTGTCCTGCTGCGGCAACAAACTGTGCTGGTTTCGTCGATTGGGACGTCTTTTTGATCTACACGACTACAAAGCGTTCCCTGCTCTTCTGAACCTGCCAGCTGCTGAAAACTAACGTGGAGAAGCCTGGGACTGCTTGCTTCGGGGACCGGTGAGTAGTATATCTAGGATCTGGTCGCCCTCCTGCAGTAACACATTGCTTTTCCCCGCTGTGTGAAACAGCACCCTTTTCGCCCGTACTCGCGCTCTGCTTCTGCCCGCTGTGGAGGCTGCGCTTGAGTTGCGGACCCTGTTCTACTTCTGCTGGGCCCTAACACGAACTGCCTGACTTCCTCCGAAGAGCTTCTCCTTTTGCCCGTTGGCCCCAGCGCGTGCAGGTACATTGAGGATTAGGCTCCACTCTTCGCAGGGCTTGGACTTCCATCTAGTTAGGTGCCTCTGAAGGCGAACTAAGTCGAAAGCATTATCGCACTGCCTGTTTTCCTTCCCTTGCAGGTGGACTACATATTTCGTGCTTTAAACGCGTGTGACTGTGTATTTGTATATATATTGTGTTGATTTGGTATGTGTTGGCTTAATACTGTGTTATTGTGATTTTCTTGCTACGGTCGTTGTTTTAAAGGCCTTAAAATAAATGTGTTTATATTTTTGATATAACACCTGTTTGGAGTAGTTTGTAAGCGCTCTTGCTTTGTGTGCTCACTGCGGGCTTTCAGTCACCCTCACCCCTCTTGAGACCTAGTCTTGACCGCCGCGATCGCTACCTTGATTGGTCTGGCTTGTCCAGAGGTTACCCTGTTCCAAGTAATTAGGTTGGCCTTCTGAACTTCTGCTCCGCCAGGACAGAGTTCAGAAATCCGTCTTAACAGGAAGGAGTTGGATATCACATCTCAAACTATAGGAAGGGTCTCCGGATTGGAATGGGAAGGACTTGGATATCACATCTCATGTTATAGGAAGGGTCTCAGGTTTGGTATTAGAAGCATTAAGATATCACATCTCATGCTATAGGAAGGGTCTCAGGATTGGAATGGGAAGGACTTGGATATCACATCTCATGTTATAGGAAGGGTCTCAGGTTTGGTATTAGAAGCATTGAGATATCACATCTCATGCTAAAGGAAGGGTCTCTGGATTGGAATGGGAAGGACTTGGATATCACATCTCATGATAAAGGAAGGGTCTAAGGTTTGGAAGGGGAAGGATTTGGATATCACATCTCATGTTATAGGACCGGTCTCAGGTTTGGTATTAGAAGCATTGAGATATCAAGTCTCATGGTATAGGACGGGTCTCAGAATTGGAATGGGAAGCAGTTGGATATCACATCTCAAGCTATAGGAAGGGTCTCAGGATTGGAATGGGAAGGAGTTTGATATCACATCTCATGCCATGTATGGGTCTCAGGTTTTGTAGAAGCATTGGGATATCACATCTCATGCTATCGGAAGGGTATCAGGATTGGATCTGGAAGGAGTTGGATATCCCATCTCATGCTATAGGAAGGGTCTCAGGTTGGAATGGGAAGGAGTTGGATATCACATCTCATGTTATAGGAAGGGTCTCAGGATTGGAATGGGAAGGACTTGGATATCACATCTCATGCTATAGGAAGGCTCTCAGGTTTGGAAGGGGAAGGAGTTGGATATCACATTTCATGTTAGAGGAAGGATCTCAGGTTTGGTATTAGAGGCATTGAGATATCACATCTCATGCTATCAGAAGGGTCTCAGGATTGGAATGGGAAGGAGTTGGATATCACATCTCATGCTAAAGGAAGGGTCTCAGGATTGGAATGGGAAGGAGTTTGATATCACATCTCATGCCATGTATGGGTCTCAGGTTTTGTAGAAGCATTGGGATATCACATCTCATGCTATCGGAAGGGTATCAGGATTGGATCTGGAAGGAGTTGGATATCACATTTCATGTTAGAGGAAGGATCTCAGGTTTGGTATTAGAAGCATTGAGATATCAAGTCTCATGGTATAGGACGGGTCTCAGAATTGGAATGGGAAGGAGTTGGATATCACATCTCAAGCTATAGGAAGGGTCTCAGGATTGGAATGGGAAGGAGTTTGATATCACATCTCATGCCATGTATGGGTCTCAGGTTTTGTAGAAGCATTGGGATATCACATCTCATGCTATCGGAAGGGTATCAGGATTGGATCTGGAAGGAGTTGGATATCCCATCTCATGCTATCAGAAGGGTCTCAGGATTGGAATGGGAAGGTCTTGGATATCACATCTCATGATAAAGGAAGGGTCTAAGGTTTGGAAGGGGAAGGATTTGGATATCACATCTCATGTTATAAGACCGGTCTCAGGTTTGGTATTAGAAGCATTGAGATATCAAGTCTCATGGTATAGGACGGGTCTCAGAATTGGAATGGGAAGGAGTTGGATATCACATCTCAAGCTATAGGAAGGGTCTCAGGATTGGAATGGGAAGGAGTTTGATATCACATCTCATGCCATGTATGGGTCTCAGGTTTTGTAGAAGCATTGGGATATCACATCATCCTATCCTATAGAATGAGATGGGATATCTCAATGCTTATACCAAACCTGAGACCCTTCCTATAGCATGAGATGTGATATCCAACTCCTTCCCATTCCAATCCTGAGACCCTTCCTATAGCTTGAGATGTGATATCCAACTCCTTCCGATTCCAATCCTGAGACCCTTCCTATAGCTTGAGATGTGATATCCAACTCCTTCCCATTCCAATCCTGAGACTCTTCCTATAGCATGAGATGTGATATCTCAATGCTTCTAATACCAAACCTGAGATCCTTCCTATAACATGAGATGTGATATCCAAATCCTTCCACTTCCAAACCTGAGGCCCTCCATTTAGCATGAGATGTGATATCCGACTCCTTCCCATTCCAATCCTGAGACCCTTCGGATAGCATGAGATGTGATATCTCAATGCCTCTAATACCAAACCTGAGATCCTTCCGATAGCATGAGATGTGATATCTCAATGCTTCTAATACCAAACCTGAGATCCTTCCTATAACATGAGATGTGATCTCCAAATCCTTCCCCTTCCAAACCTGAGACCCTCCCTATAGCATGATATGTGATATCCAACTCCTTCCCATTCCAATCCTGAGACCCTTCTGATAGCATGAGATGTGATATCTCAATGCCTCTAATACCAAACCTGAGATCCTTCCTCTAACATGAAATGTGATATCCAACTCCATCCCCTTCCAAACCTGAGAGCCTTCCTATAGCATGAGATGTGATATCCAAGTCCTTCCCATTCCAATCCTGAGACCCTTCCTATAACATGAGATGTGATATCCAACTCCTTCCCATTCCAACCTGAGACCCTTCCTATAGCATGAGATGGGATATCCAACTCCTTCCAAATCCAATCCTGATACCCTTCCGATAGCATGAGATGTGATATCCCAATGCTTCTACAAAACCTGAGACCCATACATGGCATGAGATGTGATATCAAACTCCTTCCCATTCCAATCCTGAGACCCTTCCTATAGCTTGAGATGTGATATCCAACTCCTTCCCATTCCAATTCTGAGACCCGTCCTATACCATGAGATGTGATATCTCAATGCTTCTAATACCAAACCTGAGACCCTTCCTATAACGGGATGGGATATCCAACTCCTTCCCATTCCAATCCTGAGACCCTTCAGATAGCAGAGATGTGATATCTCAATGCTTATACCAAACCTGAGACCCTTCCTATGGCATGAGATGTCATATACGACTCCTTCCGATTCCAAACCTGAGACCCTTCCTATAGCATGAGATGGGATATCTCAATGCTTATACCAAACCTGAGACCCTTCCTATAGCATGAGATGGGATATCCAACTCTTTCCAGATCCAATCCTGATACCCTTCCGATAGCATGAGATGTGATATCTCAATGCTAATACCAAACCTGAGATCCTTCCTGTAACATGAGATGTGATATCCAAATACTTCCCCTTCCAAACCCGAGACCCACATGAGATGTGATATCCAACTCCTTCCCATTCCAATCCCGAGACCCTTCTGATAGCATGAGATGTGATATCTCAATGCCTCTAATACCAAACCTGAGATCCTTCCGATAGCATGAGATCTGATATCTCAATGCTTCTAATACCAAACCTGAGATCCTTCCTATAACATGAGATGTGATATCCAAATCCTTCCCCTTCCAAACCTGAGAACCTCCCTTTAGCATGAGATGTGATATCCGACTCTTTCCCATTCCAATCCTGAGACCCTTCTGATAGCATGAGATGTGATGTCTCAATGCTTCTAATACCAAACCTGAGACCCTTCCTATAACATGAGATGTGATATCTCAATGCTTCTAATACCCAACCTGAGACCCTCCCTTTAGCATGAGATGTGATATCCGACTCCTTCCCATTCCAATCCTGAGACCCTTCTGATATCATGAGATGTGATATCTCAATGCCTCTAATACCAAACCTGAGATCCTTCCGATAGCATGAGATGTTATATCTCAATGCGTCTAATACCAAACCTGAGATCCTTCCTATAACATGAGATGTGATATCCAAATCCTTCCTCTTCCAAACCTGAGACCCTCCCTTTAGCATGAGATGTGATATCCAACTCCTTCCCATTCTGATCCTGAGATCCTTCTGATAGCATGAGATGTGATATCTCAATGCCTCTAATACCAAACCTGAGATCCTACCTCTAACATGTAATGTGATATCCAACTCCTTCCCCTTCCAAACCTGAGAGCCTTCCTATAGCATGAGATGTGATATCCAAGTCCTTCCCATTCCAATCCTGAGACCCTTCCTATAACATGAGATGTGATATCCAACTCCTTCCCATTCCAACCTGAGACCCTTCCTATAGCATGAGATGGGATATCCAACTTCTTCCAAATCCAATCCTGATACCCTTCCGATAGCATGAGATGTGATATCCCAATGCTTCTACAAAACCTGAGACCCATACATGGCATGAGATTTGATATCAAACTCCTTCCCATTCCAATCCTGAGACCCTTCCTATAGCTTGAGATGTGATATCCAACTCCTTCCCATTCCAATTCTGAGACCCTTCCCATAGCATGAAATGTGATATCTCAATGCTTCTAATACCAAACCTGAGACCCTTCCTATAACATGAGATGTGATATCCAAGTCCTTCCCATTCCAATCCTGAGACCCTTCCTATAGCATGAGATGTGATATCTCAATGCTTCTAATACCAAACCTGAGACCCTTCCTATAACATGAGATGTGATATCCAAGTCCTTCCCATTCCAATCCTGAGACCCTTCCTATAGCTTGAGATGTGATATCCAACTCCTTCCCATTCCAATTCTGAAACCCTTCCCATAGCATGAGATGTGATATCTCAATGCTTCTAATACCAAACCTGAGACCCTTCCTATAACGAGATGGGATATCCAACTCCTTCCCATTCCAATCCTGAGACCCTTCCGATAGCAGAGATGTGATATCTCAATGCTTATACCAAACCTGAGACCCTTCCTATGGCATGAGATGTCATATACAACTCCTTCCGATTCCAAACCTGAGACCCTTCCTATAGAATGAGATGGGATATTTCAATGCTTATACCAAACCTGAGACCCTTCCTATAGCATGAGATGTGATATCCAACTCCTTCCCATTCCAATCCTGAGACCCTTCCTATAGCTTGAGATGTGATATCCAACTCCTTCCGATTCCAATCCTGAGACCCTTCCTATAGCTTGAGATGTGATATCCAACTCCTTCCCATTCCAATCCTGAGACCCTTCCTATAGCATGAGATGTGATATCTCAATGCTTCTAATACCAAACCTGAGATCCTTCCTATACCATGAGATGTGATATCCAAATCCTTCCACTTCCAAACCTGAGGCCCTCCATTTAGCATGAGATGTGATATCCGACTCCTTCCCATTCCAATCCTGAGACCCTTCGGATAGCATGAGATGTGATATCTCAATGCCTCTAATACCAAACCTGAGATCCTTCCGATAGCATGAGATGTGATATCTCAATCCTTCTAATACCAAACCTGAGACCCTTCCTATAGCATGAGATGTGATATCCAACTCCTTCCCATTCCAATCCTGAGACCCTTCCTATAGCTTGAGATGTGATATCCAACTCCTTCCGATTCCAATCCTGAGACCCTTCCTATAGCTTGAGATGTGATATCCAACTCCTTCCCATTCCAATCCTGAGACCCTTCCTATAGCATGAGATGTTATATCTCAATGCTTCTAATACCAAACCTGAGATCCTTCCTATAACATGAGATGTGATATCCAAATCCTTCCTCTTCCAAACCTGAGACCCTCCCTTTAGCATGAGATGTGATATCCAACTCCTTCCCATTCTGATCCTGAGATCCTTCTGATAGCATGAGATGTGATATCTCAATGCCTCTAATACCAAACCTGAGATCCTACCTCTAACATGTAATGTGATATCCAACTCCTTCCCCTTCCAAACCTGAGAGCCTTCCTATAGCATGAGATGTGATATCCAAGTCCTTCCCATTCCAATCCTGAGACCCTTCCTATAACATGGGATGTGATATCCAACTCCTTCCCATTCCAACCTGAGACCCTTCCTATAGCATGAGATGGGATATCCAACTTCTTCCAAATCCAATCCTGATACCATTCCGATAGCATGAGATGTGATATCCCAATGCTTCTACAAAACCTGAGACCCATACATGGCATGAGATTTGATATCAAACTCCTTCCCATTCCAATCCTGAGACCCTTCCTATAGCTTGAGATGTGATATCCAACTCCTTCCCATTCCAATTCTGAGACCCTTCCCATAGCATGAGATGTGATATCTCAATGCTTCTAATACCAAACCTGAGACCCTTCCTATAACATGAGATGTGATATCCAAGTCCTTCCCATTCCAATCCTGAGACCCTTCCTATAGCATGAGATGTGATATCTCAATGCTTCTAATACCAAACCTGAGACCCTTCCTATAACATGAGATGTGATATCCAAGTCCTTCCCATTCCAATCCTGAGACCCTTCCTATAGCTTGAGATGTGATATCCAACTCCTTCCCATTCCAATTCTGAAACCCTTCCCATAGCATGAGATGTGATATCTCAATGCTTCTAATACCAAACCTGAGACCCTTCCTATAACGAGATGGGATATCCAACTCCTTCCCATTCCAATCCTGAGACCCTTCCGATAGCAGAGATGTGATATCTCAATGCTTATACCAAACCTGAGACCCTTCCTATGGCATGAGATGTCATATACAACTCCTTCCGATTCCAAACCTGAGACCCTTCCTATAGAATGAGATGGGATATCTCAATGCTTATACCAAACCTGAGACCCTTCCTATAGCATGAGATGTGATATCCAACTCCTTCCCATTCCAATCCTGAGACCCTTCCTATAGCTTGAGATGTGATATCCAACTCCTTCCGATTCCAATCCTGAGACCCTTCCTATAGCTTGAGATGTGATATCCAACTCCTTCCCATTCCAATCCTGAGACTCTTCCTATAGCATGAGATGTGATATCTCAATGCTTCTAATACCAAACCTGAGATCCTTCCTATAACATGAGATGTGATATCCAAATCCTTCCACTTCCAAACCTGAGGCCCTCCATTTAGCATGAGATGTGATATCCGACTCCTTCCCATTCCAATCCTGAGACCCTTCGGATAGCATGAGATGTGATATCTCAATGCCTCTAATACCAAACCTGAGATCCTTCCGATAGCATGAGATGTGATATCTCAATGCTTCTAATACCAAACCTGAGATCCTTCCTATAACATGAGATGTGATCTCCAAATCCTTCCCCTTCCAAACCTGAGACCCTCCCTTTAGCATGAGATGTGATATCCAACTCCTTCCCATTCCAATCCTGAGACCCTTCTGATAGCATGAGATGTGATATCTCAATGCCTCTAATACCAAACCTGAGATCCTTCCTCTAACATGAAATGTGATATCCAACTCCATCCCCTTCCAAACCTGAGAGCCTTCCTATAGCATGAGATGTGATATCCAAGTCCTTCCCATTCCAACCTGAGACCCTTCCTATAGCATGAGATGGGATATCCAACTCCTTCCAAATCCAATCCTGATACCCTTCCGATAGCATGAGATGTGATATCCCAATGCTTCTACAAAACCTGAGACCCATACATGGCATGAGATGTGATATCAAACTCCTTCCCATTCCAATCCTGAGACCCTTCCTATAGCTTGAGATGTGATATCCAACTCCTTCCCATTCCAATTCTGAGACCCGTCCTATACCATGAGATGTGATATCTCAATGCTTCTAATACCAAACCTGAGACCCTTCCTATAACGGGATGGGATATCCAACTCCTTCCCATTCCAATCCTGAGACCCTTCAGATAGCAGAGATGTGATATCTCAATGCTTATACCAAACCTGAGACCCTTCCTATGGCATGAGATGTCATATACGACTCCTTCCGATTCCAAACCTGAGACCCTTCCTATAGCATGAGATGGGATATCTCAATGCTTATACCAAACCTGAGACCCTTCCTATAGCATGAGATGGGATATCCAACTCTTTCCAGATCCAATCCTGATACCCTTCCGACAGCATGAGATGTGATATCTCAATGCTAATACCAAACCTGAGATCCTTCCTGTAACATGAGATGTGATATCCAAATACTTCCCCTTCCAAACCCGAGACCCACATGAGATGTGATATCCAACTCCTTCCCATTCCAATCCCGAGACCCTTCTGATAGCATGAGATGTGATATCTCAATGCCTCTAATACCAAACCTGAGATCCTTCCGATAGCATGAGATCTGATATCTCAATGCTTCTAATACCAAACCTGAGATCCTTCCTATAACATGAGATGTGATATCCAAATCCTTCCCCTTCCAAACCTGAGAACCTCCCTTTAGCATGAGATGTGATATCCGACTCTTTCCCATTCCAATCCTGAGACCCTTCTGATAGCATGAGATGTGATGTCTCAATGCTTCTAATACCAAACCTGAGACCCTTCCTATAACATGAGATGTGATATCTCAATGCTTCTAATACCCAACCTGAGACCCTCCCTTTAGCATGAGATGTGATATCCGACTCCTTCCCATTCCAATCCTGAGACCCTTCTGATAGCATGAGATGTGATATCTCAATGCTTCTAATACCAAACCTGAGACTCTTCCTATAACATGAGATGGCATATCCAACTCCTTCCCATTCCAATCCTGAGACTCTTCTGATAGCAGAGATGTGATATCTCAATGCTTATACCAAACCTGAGACCCTTCCTACGGCATGAGATGTCATATACAACTCCTTCCCATTCACCTGAGACCCTTCCTATAGCATGAGATGTGATATCTCAATGCTTATACCAAACATGAGACCCTTCCTATAGCATGAGATGTGATATCCAACTCCTTCCCATTCCAATCCTGAGACCCTTCCTATAGCATGAGATGTTATGGAAGTGTCTCAGGATTGGAATGGGAAGGACTTGGATATCACATCTCATGCTATAGGGAGGGTCTCAAGTTTGATATTAGAAGCATTGAGATATCACATCTCATGCTATAGGAAGAGTCTCAGGTTTGGGAAGGGAAGGATTTGGATTTCACATCTCATGTTATAGGATGGTTCTCATGTTTGGTTTTTGAAGCATTGAGATATCACATCTCATGCTATCGGAAGGGTCTCAGGTTTGGTATTAGAAGCATTGAGATATCACATCTCATGCTATAGGATTGATCTCCGGATTGGAATGTGAAGGATTTGGATATCACATCTCATGCTAAAGGAAGGGTCTCAGGTTTGGAATGGGAAGGAGTTGGATATGACATCTCTTGTTATAGGGAGGGTCTCAGGATTTGAATGGCAAGGAGTTGGATATCACATCTCATGCCATAGGAAGGGTCTCAGGTTTGGTATAAGCATTGAGATATCACATCTCTGCTATCGGAAGGGTCTCAGGATTGGAATGGGAAGGACTTAGATATCACATCTCATGCTATAGGGAGGGTCTCAGTTTTGATATTAGAAGCATTGAGATACCACATCTCATGCTATCGGAAGGGTCTCGGGATTGGAATGGGAGGAGCTGGATATCACATCTCATGCTAAAGGAAGGGTCTCAGGTTTGGAAGGGGAAGGATTTGGATATCACATCTCATGTTATAGGATGGGTCTCAGGTTTGGTATTAGAAGCATTGTGATATCACATCTCATGCTATAGGAAGTGTCTCAGGATTGGAATGGGAAGGAGTTGGATATCACATCTCATGCTATAGGAAGGGTTTCAGGTTTGGTAGAAGCATTGAGATATCACATCTCATGCTATAGGAAGAGTCTCAGGTTTGGGAAGGGAAGGATTTGGATTTCACATCTCATGTTATAGGATGGTTCTCATGTTTGGTTTTTGAAGCATTGAGATATCACATCTCATGCTATCGGAAGGGTCTCAGGTTTGGTATTAGAAGCATTGAGATATCACATCTCATGCTATAGGATTGGTCTCCTGATTGGAATGTGAAGGATTTGGATATCACATCTCATGCTAAAGGAAGGGTCTCAGGTTTGGAATGGGAAGGAGTTGGATATGACATCTCTTGTTATAGGGAGGGTCTCAGGATTTGAATGGCAAGGAGTTGGATATCACATCTCATGCCATAGGAAGGGTCTCAGGTTTGGTATAAGCATTGAGATATCACATCTCTGCTATCGGAGGGGTCTCAGGATTGGATTGGGAAGGAGTTGGATATCCCTTCTCATGCTATAGGAAGGGTCTCAGGTTGGAATGGGAAGGAGTTGGATATCACATCTCATGCTAAAGGAAGGGTCTCAGGTTTGGTAGAAGCATTGAGATATCACATCTCATGCTATAGGAAGGGTCTCAGGATTGGAATGGGAAGGACTTAGATATCACATATCATGCTATAGGGAGGGTTTCAGTTTTGATATTAGAAGCATTGAGATATCACATCTCATGCTATCGGAAGTGTCTCAGGATTGGAATGGGAAGGAGCTGGATATCACATCTCATGCTAAAGGAAGGGTCTCAGGTTTGGAACGGGAAGGAGTTGGATATCCGATCTCATGTTGTAGGAAGGGTCTCAGGTTTGGTATAAGCATTGAGATATCACATCTCTGCTATCGGAAGTGTCTCAGGATTGGAATGGGAAGGAATTGGATATCCCATCTCATGTTATAGGACGGGTCTCAGGATTGTTATTAGAATCATTGAGATATCATATTGCATGCTGTAGGAAGGGTCTAAGGATTGGAATGGGAAAGACTTGGATATCACATCTCATGCTATAGGAAGGGTCTCAGGTTTGGTATAAGCATTGAGATATCAAATCTCATGCTATAGGAAGGGTCTCAGGATTGGAATGGAAGGAGTTGGATATCACATCTCATGTTATAGGAAGGGTCTCAGGATTGGAATGGGAAGGAGTTGGATATCACATCTCATGCTATAGGAAGGGTCTCAGGTTTGGTATAAGCATTGAGATATCACATCTCATGCTATAGGAAGGGTCTCAGGATTGGAATGGGAAGGAGTTGTATATGACATCTCATGCCGTAGGAAGGGTCTCAGGTTTGGTATAAGCATTGAGATATCACATCTCTGCTATCAGAAGAGTCTCAGGATTTGAATGGGAAGGAGTTGGATATCCCATCTCATGTTATAGGAAGAGTCTCAGGTTTGGTATTAGAAGCATTGAGATATCACATCTCATGCTATAGGAAGTGTCTCAGGATTGGAATGGGAAGGACTTGGATATCACATCTCATGCTATAGGGAGGGTCTCAAGTTTGATATTAGAAGCATTGAGATATCACATCTCATGCTATAGGAAGAGTCTCAGGTTTGGGAAGGGAAGGATTTGGATTTCACATCTCATGTTATAGGATGGTTCTCATGTTTGGTTTTTGAAGCATTGAGATATCACATCTCATGCTATCGGAAGGGTCTCAGGTTTGGTATTAGAAGCATTGAGATATCACATCTCATGCTATAGGATTGGTCTCTGGATTGGAATGTGAAGGATTTGGATATCACATCTCATGCTAAAGGAAGGGTCTCAGGTTTGGAATGGGAAGGAGTTGGATATGACATCTCTTGTTATAGGGAGGGTCTCAGGATTTGAATGGCAAGGAGTTGGATATCACATCTCATGCCATAGGAAGGGTCTCAGGTTTGGTATAAGCATTGAGATATCACATCTCTGCTATCGGAAGGGTCTCAGGATTGGATTGGGAAGGAGTTGGATATCACATCTCATGTTATAGGAAGGGTCTCCGGATTGGAATGTGAAGGATTTGGATATCACATCTCATGCTAAAGGAAGGGTCTCAGGTTTGGAATGGGAAGGAGTTGGATATGACATCTCTTGTTATAGGGAGGGTCTCAGGATTTGAATGGCAAGGAGTTGGATATCACATCTCATGCCATAGGAAGGGTCGCAGGTTTGGTATAAGCATAGAGATATCACATCTCTGCTATCGGAAGGGTCTCAGGATTGGATTGGGAAGGAGTTGGATATCCCTTCTCATGCTACTGGAAGGGTCTCAGGTTGGAATGGGAAGGAGTTGGATATCACATCTCATGCTAAAGGAAGGGTCTCAGGTTTGGTAGAAGCATTGAGATATCACATCTCATGCTATAGGAAGGGTCTCAGGATTGGAATGGGAAGGACTTAGATATCACATATCATGCTATAGGGAGGGTTTCAGTTTTGATATTAGAAGCATTGAGATATCACATCTCATGCTATCGGAAGTGTCTCAGGATTGGAATGGGAAGGAGCTGGATATTAAATCTCATGCTAAAGGAAGGGTCTCAGGTTTGGAACGGGAAGGAGTTGGATATCCGATCTCATGTTATAGGAAGGGTCTCAGGTTTGGTATAAGCATTGAGATATCACATCTCTGCTATCGGAAGTGTCTCAGGATTGGAATGGGAAGGAATTGGATATCCCATCTCATGTTATAGGACGGGTCTCAGGATTGTTATTAGAATCATTGAGATATCATATTGCATGCTGTAGGAAGGGTCTAAGGATTGGAATGGGAAGGAGTTGGATATCACATCTCATGCTATAGGAAGGGTCTCAGGTTTGGTATAAGCATTGAGATATCACATCTCATGCTATAGGAAGGGTCTCAGGATTGGAATGGGAAGGAGTTGTATATGACATCTCATGCCGTAGGAAGGGTCTCAGGTTTGGTATAAGCATTGAGATATCACATCTCTGCTATCAGAAGAGTCTCAGGATTGGAATGGGAAGGAGTTGGATATCCCATCTCATGTTATAGGAAGAGTCTCAGGTTTGGTATTAGAAGCATTGAGATATCACATCTCATGCTATAGGAAGTGTCTCAGGATTGGAATGGGAAGGACTTGGATATCACATCTCATGCTATAGGGAGGGTCTCAAGTTTGATATTAGAAGCATTGAGATATCACATCTCATGCTATAGGAAGAGTCTCAGGTTTGGTATTAGAAGCATTGAGATATCACATCTCATGCTATAGGATTGGTCTCCGGATTGGAATGTGAAGGATTTGGATATCACATCTCATGCTAAAGGAAGGGTCTCAGGTTTGGAATGGGAAGGAGTTGGATATGACATCTCTTGTTATAGGGAGGGTCTCAGGATTTGAATGGCAAGGAGTTGGATATCACATCTCATGCCATAGGAAGGGTCTCAGGTTTGGTATAAGCATTGAGATATCACATCTCTGCTATCGGAAGGGTCTCAGGATTGGAATGGGAAGGACTTAGATATCACATCTCATGCTATAGGGAGGGTCTCAGTTTTGATATTAGAAGCATTGAGATATCACATCTCATGCTATCGGAAGGGTCTCAGGATTGGAATGGGAAGGAGTTGTATATGACATCTCATGCCGTAGGAAGGGTCTCAGGTTTGGTATAAGCATTGAGATATCACATCTCTGCTATCAGAAGAGTCTCAGGATTGGAATGGGAAGGAGTTGGATATCCCATCTCATGTTATAGGAAGAGTCTCAGGTTTGGTATTAGAAGCATTGAGATATCACATCTCATGCTATAGGAAGTGTCTCAGGATTGGAATGGGAAGGACTTGGATATCACATCTCATGCTATAGGGAGGGTCTCAAGTTTGATATTAGAAGCATTGAGATATCACATCTCATGCTATAGGAAGAGTCTCAGGTTTGGGAAGGGAAGGATTTGGATTTCACATCTCATGTTATAGGATGGTTCTCATGTTTGGTTTTTGAAGCATTGAGATATTACATCTCATGCTATCGGAAGGGTCTCAGGTTTGGTATTAGAAGCATTGAGATATCACATCTCATGCTATAGGATTGGTCTCCGGATTGGAATGTGAAGGATTTGGATATCACATCTCATGCTAAAGGAAGGGTCTCAGGTTTGGAATGGTAAGGAGTTGGATATGACATCTCTTGTTATAGGGAGGGTCTCAGGATTTGAATGGCAAGGAGTTGGATATCACATCTCATGCCATAGGAAGGGTCTCAGGTTTGGTATAAGCATTGAGATATCACATCTCTGCTATCGGAAGGGTCTCAGGATTGGAATGGGAAAGACTTAGATATCACATCTCATGCTATAGGGAGGGTCTCAGTTTTGATATTAGAAGCATTGAGATATCACATCTCATGCTATCGGAAGGGTCTCAGGATTGGAATGGGAGGAGCTGGATATCACATCTCATGCTAAAGGAAGGGCCTCATGTTTGGAAGGGGAAGGATTTGGATATCACATCTCATGTTATAGAATGGGTCTCAGGTTTGGTATTAGAAGCATTGTGATATCACATCTCATGCTATAGGAAGTGTCTCAGGATTGGAATGGGAAGGAGTTGTATATCACATCTCATGCTATAGGAAGGGTTTCAGGTTTGGTAGAAGCATTGAGATATCACATCTCATGCTATAGGAAGAGTCTCAGGTTTGGGAAGGGAAGGATTTGGATTTCACATCTCATGTTATAGGATGGTTCTCATGTTTGGTTTTTGAAGCATTGAGATATCACATCTCATGCTATCGGAAGGGTCTCAGGTTTGGTATTAGAAGCATTGAGATATCACATCTCATGCTATAGGATTGGTCTCCGGATTGGAATGTGAAGGATTTGGATATCACATCTCATGCTAAAGGAAGGGTCTCAGGTTTGGAATGGGAAGGAGTTGGATATGACATCTCTTGTTATAGGGAGGGTCTCAGGATTTGAATGGCAAGGAGTTGGATATCACATCTCATGCCATAGGAAGGGTCTCAGGTTTGGTATAAGCATTGAGATATCACATCTCTGCTATCGGAAGGGTCTCAGGATTGGATTGGGAAGGAGTTGGATATCACATCTCATGTTATAGGAAGGGTCTCCGGAATGGAATGTGAAGGATTTGGATATCACATCTCATGCTAAAGGAAGGGTCTCAGGTTTGGAATGGGAAGGAGTTGGATATGACATCTCTTGTTATAGGGAGGGTCTCAGGATTTGAATGGCAAGGAGTTGGATATCACATCTCATGCCATAGGAAGGGTCTCAGGTTTGGTATAAGCATTGAGATATCACATCTCTGCTATCGGAAGGGTCTCAGGATTGGATTGGGAAGGAGTTGGATATCCCTTCTCATGCTATAGGAAGGGTCTCAGGTTGGAATGGGAAGGAGTTGGATATCACATCTCATGCTAAAGGAAGGGTCTCAGGTTTGGTAGAAGCATTGAGATATCACATCTCATGCTATAGGAAGGGTCTCAGGATTGGAATGGGAAGGACTTAGATATCACATATCATGCTATAGGGAGGGTTTCAGTTTTGATATTAGAAGCATTGAGATATCACATCTCATGCTATCGGAAGTGTCTCAGGATTGGAATGGGAAGGTGCTGGATATTACATCTCATGCTAAAGGAAGGGTCTCAGGTTTGGAACGGGAAGGAGTTGGATATCCGATCTCATGTTATAGGAAGGGTCTCAGGTTTGGTATAAGCATTGAGATATCACATCTCTGCTATCGGAAGTGTCTCAGGATTTGAATGGGAAGGAATTGGATATCCCATCTCATGTTATAGGACGGGTCTCAGGATTGTTATTAGAATCATTGAGATATCATATTGCATGCTGTAGGAAGGGTCTAAGGATTGGAATGGGAAAGACTTGGATATCACAACTCATGCTATAGGAAGGGTCTCAGGTTTGGTATAAGCATTGAGATATCAAATCTCATGCTATAGGAAGGGTCTCAGGATTGGAATGGAAGGAGTTGGATATCACATCTCATGTTATAGGAAGGATCTCAGGTTTGGTATTAGAAGCATTGAGACATAACATCTCATGCTATAGGAAGGGTCTCAGGATTGGAATGGGAAGGAGTTGGATATCACATCTCATGCTATAGGAAGGGTCTCATGTTTGGTATAAGCATTGAGATATCACATCTCATGCTATAGGAAGGGTCTCAGGATTGGAATGGGAAGGAGTTGTATATGACATCTCATGCCGTAGGAAGGGTCTCAGGTTTGGTATAAGCATTGAGATATCACATCTCTGCTATCAGAAGAGTTTCAGGATTGGAATGGGAAGGAGTTGGATATCCCATCTCATGTTATAGGAAGAGTCTCAGGTTTGGTATTAGAAGCATTGAGATATCACATCTCATGCTATAGGAAGTGTCTCAGGATTGGAATGGGAAGGACTTGGATATCACATCTCATGCTATAGGGAGGGTCTCAAGTTTGATATTAGAAGCATTGAGATATCACATCTCATGCTATAGGAAGAGTCTCAGGTTTGGGAAGGGAAGGATTTGGATTTCACATCTCATGTTATAGGATGGTTCTCATGTTTGGTTTTTGAAGCATTGAGATATCACATCTCATGCTATCGGAAGGGTCTCACGTTTGGTATTAGAAGCATTGAGATATCACATCTCATGCTATAGGATTGGTCTCCGGATTGGAATGTGAAGGATTTGGATATCACATCTCATGCTAAAGGAAGGGTCTCAGGTTTGGAATGGGAAGGAGTTGGATATGACATCTCTTGTTATAGGGAGGGTCTCAGGATTTGAATGGCAAGGAGTTGGATATCACATCTCATGCCATAGGAAGGGTCTCAGGTTTGGTATAAGCATTGAGATATCACATCTCTGCTATCGGAAGGGTCTCAGGATTGGAATGGGAAGGACTTAGATATCACATCTCATGCTATAGGGAGGGTCTCAGTTTTGATATTAGAAGCATTGAGATACCACATCTCATGCTATCGGAAGGGTCTCAGGATTGGAATGGGAGGAGCTGGATATCACATCTCATGCTAAAGGAAGGGTCTCAGGTTTGGAAGGGGAAGGATTTGGATATCACATCTCATGTTATAGGATGGGTCTCAGGTTTGGTATTAGAAGCATTGTGATATCACATCTCATGCTAAAGGAAGTGTCTCAGGATTGGAATGGGAAGGAGTTGGATATCACATCTCATGCTATAGGAAGGGTTTCAGGTTTGGTAGAAGCATTGAGATATCACATCTCATGCTATAGGAAGAGTCTCAGGTTTGGGAAGGGAAGGATTTGGATTTCACATCTCATGTTATAGGATGGTTCTCATGTTTGGTTTTTGAAGCATTGAGATATCACATCTCATGCTATCGGAAGGGTCTCAGGTTTGGTATTAGAAGCATTGAGATATCACATCTCATGCTATAGGATTGGTCTCCGGATTGGAATGTGAAGGATTTGGATATCACATCTCATGCTAAAGGAAGGGTCTCAGGTTTGGAATGGGAAGGAGTTGGATATGACATCTCTTGTTATAGGGAGGGTCTCAGGATTTGAATGGCAAGGAGTTGGATATCACATCTCATGCCATAGGAAGGGTCTCAGGTTTGGTATAAGCATTGAGATATCACATCTCTGCTATCGGAAGGGTCTCAGGATTGGATTGGGAAGGAGTTGGATATCACATCTCATGTTATAGGAAGGGTCTCCGGATTGGAATGTGAAGGATTTGGATATCACATCTCATGCTAAAGGAAGGGTCTCAGGTTTGGAATGGGAAGGAGTTGGATATGACATCTCTTGTTATAGGGAGGGTCTCAGGATTTGAATGGCAAGGAGTTGGATATCACATCTCATGCCATAGGAAGGGTCTCAGGTTTGGTATAAGCATTGAGATATCACATCTCTGCTATCGGAGGGGTCTCAGGATTGGATTGGGAAGGAGTTGGATATCCCTTCTCATGCTATAGGAAGGGTCTCAGGTTGGAATGGGAAGGAGTTGGATATCACATCTCATGCTAAAGGAAGGGTCTCAGGTTTGGTAGAAGCATTGAGATATCACATCTCATGCTATAGGAAGGGTCTCAGGATTGGAATGGGAAGGACTTAGATATCACATATCATGCTATAGGGAGGGTTTCAGTTTTGATATTAGAAGCATTGAGATATCACATCTCATGCTATCGGAAGTGTCTCAGGATTCGAATGGGAAGGAGCTGGATATCACATCTCATGCTAAAGGAAGGGTCTCAGGTTTGGAACGGGAAGGAGTTGGATATCCGATCTCATGTTGTAGGAAGGGTCTCAGGTTTGGTATAAGCATTGAGATATCACATCTCTGCTATCGGAAGTGTCTCAGGATTGGAATGGGAAGGAATTGGATATCCCATCTCATGTTATAGGACGGGTCTCAGGATTGTTATTAGAATCATTGAGATATCATATTGCATGCTGTAGGAAGGGTCTAAGGATTGGAATGGGAAAGACTTGGATATCACATCTCATGCTATAGGAAGGGTCTCAGGATTGGAATGGAAGGAGTTGGATATCACATCTCATGTTATAGGAAGGATCTCAGGTTTGGTATTAGAAGCATTGAGACATCACATCTCATGCTATAGGAAGGGTCTCAGGATTGGAATGGGAAGGAGTTGGATATCACATCTCATGCTATAGGAAGGGTCTCAGGTTTGGTATAAGCATTGAGATATCACATCTCATGCTATAGGAAGGGTCTCAGGATTGGAATGGGAAGGAGTTGTATATGACATCTCATGCCGTAGGAAGGGTCTCAGGTTTGGTATAAGCATTGAGATATCACATCTCATGCTATCAGAAGAGTCTCAGGATTGGAATGGGAAGGAGTTGGATATCCCATCTCATGTTATAGGAAGAGTCTCAGGTTTGGTATTAGAAGCATTGAGATATCACATCTCATGCTATCAGAAGTGTCTCAGGATTGGAATGGGAAGGACTTGGATATCACATCTCATGCTATAGGGAGGGTCTCAAGTTTGATATTAGAAGCATTGAGATATCACATCTCATGCTATAGGAAGAGTCTCAGGTTTGGGAAGGGAAGGATTTGGATTTCACATCTCATGTTATAGGATGGTTCTCATGTTTGGTTTTTGAAGCATTGAGATATCACATCTCATGCTATCGGAAGGGTCTCAGGTTTGGTATTAGAAGCATTGAGATATCACATCTCATGCTATAGGATTGGTCTCTGGATTGGAATGTGAAGGATTTGGATATCACATCTCATGCTAAAGGAAGGGTCTCAGGTTTGGAATGGGAAGGAGTTGGATATGACATCTCTTGTTATAGGGAGGGTCTCAGGATTTGAATGGCAAGGAGTTGGATATCACATCTCATGCCATAGGAAGGGTCTCAGGTTTGGTATAAGCATTGAGATATCACATCTCTGCTATCGGAAGGGTCTCAGGATTGGATTGGGAAGGAGTTGGATATCACATCTCATGTTATAGGAAGGGTCTCCGGATTGGAATGTGAAGGATTTGGATATCACATCTCATGCTAAAGGAAGGGTCTCAGGTTTGGAATGGGAAGGAGTTGGATATGACATCTCTTGTTATAGGGAGGGTCTCAGGATTTGAATGGCAAGGAGTTGGATATCACATCTCATGCCATAGGAAGGGTCGCAGGTTTGGTATAAGCATAGAGATATCACATCTCTGCTATCGGAAGGGTCTCAGGATTGGATTGGGAAGGAGTTGGATATCCCTTCTCATGCTACTGGAAGGGTCTCAGGTTGGAATGGGAAGGAGTTGGATATCACATCTCATGCTAAAGGAAGGGTCTCAGGTTTGGTAGAAGCATTGAGATATCACATCTCATGCTATAGGAAGGGTCTCAGGATTGGAATGGGAAGGACTTAGATATCACATATCATGCTATAGGGAGGGTTTCAGTTTTGATATTAGAAGCATTGAGATATCACATCTCATGCTATCGGAAGTGTCTCAGGATTGGAATGGGAAGGAGCTGGATATTACATCTCATGCTAAAGGAAGGGTCTCAGGTTTGGAACGGGAAGGAGTTGGATATCCGATCTCATGTTATAGGAAGGGTCTCAGGTTTGGTATAAGCATTGAGATATCACATCTCTGCTATCGGAAGTGTCTCAGGATTGGAATGGGAAGGAATTGGATATCCCATCTCATGTTATAGGACGGGTCTCAGGATTGTTATTAGAGTCATTGAGATATCATATTGCATGCTGTAGGAAGGGTCTAAGGATTGGAATGGGAAAGACTTGGATATCACATCTCATGCTATAGGAAGGGTCTCAGGTTTGGTATAAGCATTGAGATATCAAATCTCATGCTATAGGAAGGGTCTCAGGATTGGAATGGAAGGAGTTGGATATCACATCTCATGTTATAGGAAGGATCTCAGGTTTGGTATTAGAAGCATTGATACATCGCATCTCATGCTATAGGAAGGGTCTCAGGATTGGAATGGGAAGGAGTTGGATATCACATCTCATGCTATAGGAAGGGTCTCAGGTTTGGTATAAGCATTGAGATATCACATCTCATGCTATAGGAAGGGTCTCAGGATTGGAATGGGAAGGAGTTGTATATTACATCTCATGCCGTAGGATGGGTCTCAGGTTTGGTATAAGCATTGAGATATCACATCTCTGCTATCAGAAGAGTCTCAGGATTGGAATGGGAAGGAGTTGGATATCCCATCTCATGTTATAGGAAGAGTCTCAGGTTTGGTATTAGAAGCATTGAGATATCACATCTCATGCTATAGGAAGTGTCTCAGGATTGGAATGGGAAGGACTTGGATATCACATCTCATGCTATACGGAGGGTCTCAAGTTTGATATTAGAAGCATTGAGATATCACATCTCATGCTATAGGAAGAGTCTCAGGTTTGGGAAGGGAAGGATTTGGATTTCACATCTCATGTTATAGGATGGTTCTCATGTTTGGTTTTTGAAGCATTGAGATATCACATCTCATGCTATCGGAAGGGTCTCAGGTTTGGTATTAGAAGCATTGAGATATCACATCTCATGCTATAGGATTGGTCTCCGGATTGGAATGTGAAGGATTTGGATATCACATCTCATGCTAAAGGAAGGGTCTCAGGTTTGGAATGGGAAGGAGTTGGATATGACATCTCTTGTTATAGGGAGGGTCTCAGGATTTGAATGGCAAGGAGTTGGATATCACATCTCATGCCATAGGAAGGGTCTCAGGTTTGGTATAAGCATTGAGATATCACATCTCTTATCGGAAGGGTCTCAGGATTGGATTGGGAAGGAGTTGGATATCACATCTCATGTTATAGGAAGGGTCTCCGGATTGGAATGTGAAGGAATTGGATATCACATCTCATGCTAAAGGAAGGGTCTCAGGTTTGGAATGGGAAGGAGTTGGATATGACATCTCTTGTTATAGGGAGGGTCTCAGGATTTGAATGGCAAGGAGTTGGATATCACATCTCATGCCATAGGAAGGGTCTCAGGTTTGGTATAAGCATTGAGATATCACATCTCTGCTATCGGAAGGGTCTCAGGATTGGATTGGGAAGGAGTTGGATATCCCTTCTCATGCTATAGGAAGGGTCTCAGGTTGGAATGGGAAGGAGTTGGATATCACATCTCATGCTAAAGGAAGGGTCTCAGGTTTGGTAGAAGCATTGAGATATCACATCTCATGCTATAGGAAGGGTCTCAGGATTGGAATGGGAAGGACTTAGATATCACATATCATGCTATAGGGAGGGTTTCAGTTTTGATATTAGAAGCATTGAGATATCACATCTCATGCTATCGGAAGTGTCTCAGGATTGGAATGGGAAGGAGCTGGATATTACATCTCATGCTAAAGGAAGGGTCTCAGGTTTGGAACGGGAAGGAGTTGGATATCCGATCTCATGTTATAGGAAGGGTCTCAGGTTTGGTATAAGCATTGAGATATCACATCTCTGCTATCGGAAGTGTCTCAGGATTGGAATGGGAAGGAATTGGATATCCCATCTCATGTTAAAGGACGGGTCACAGGATTGTTATTAGAATCATTGAGATATCATATTGCATGCTGTAGGAAGGGTCTAAGGATTGGAATGGGAAAGACTTGGATATCACATCTCATGCTATAGGAAGGGTGTCAGGTTTGGTATAAGCATTGAGATATCAAATCTCATGCTATAGGAAGGGTCTCAGGATTGGAATCGAAGGAGTTGGATATCACATCTCATGTTATAGGAAGGATATCAGGTTTGGTATTAGAAGCATTGAGACATCACATCTCATGCTATAGGAAGGGTCTCAGGATTGGAATGGGAAGGAGTTGGATATCACATCTCATGCTGTAGGAAGGGTCTCATGTTTGGTATAAGCATTGAGATATCACATCTCATGCTATAGGAAGGGTCTCAGGATTGGAATGGGAAGGAGTTGTATATGACATCTCATGCTGTAGGAAGGGTCTCAGGTTTGGTATAAGCATTGAGATATCACATCTCTGCTATCAGAAGAGTCTCAGGATTGGAATGGGAAGGAGTTGGATATCCCATCTCATGTTATAGGAAGAGTCTCAGGTTTGGTATTAGAAGCATTGAGATATCACATCTCATGCTATAGGAAGTGTCTCAGGATTGGAATGGGAAGGACTTGGATATCACATCTCATGCTATCGGAAGGGTCTCAAGTTTGATATTAGAAGCATTGAGATATCACATCTCATGCTATAGGAAGAGTCTCAGGTTTGGGAAGGGAAGGATTTGGATATCACATCTCATGCTAAAGGAAGGGTCTCAGGTTTGGAATGGGAAGGAGTTGGATATGACATCTCTTGTTATAGGGAGGGTCTCAGGATTTGAATGGCAAGGAGTTGGATATCACATCTCATGCCATAGGAAGGGTCTCAGGTTTGGTATAAGCATTGAGATATCACATCTCTTATCGGAAGGGTCTCAGGATTGGATTGGGAAGGAGTTGGATATCACATCTCATGTTATAGGAAGGGTCTCAGGATTGGAATGTGAAGGATTTGGATATCACATCTCATGCTAAAGGAAGGGTCTCAGGTTTGGAATGGGAAGGAGTTGGATATGACATCTCTTGTTATAGGGAGGGTCTCAGGATTTGAATGGCAAGGAGTTGGATATCACATCTCATGCCATAGGAAGGGTCTCAGGTTTGGTATAAGCATAGAGATATCACATCTCTGCTATCGGAAGGGTCTCAGGATTGGATTGGGAAGGAGTTGGATATCCCTTCTCATGCTATAGGAAGGGTCTCAGGTTGGAATGGGAAGGAGTTGGATATCACATCTCATGCTAAAGGAAGGGTCTCAGGTTTGGTAGAAGCATTGAGATATCACATCTCATGCTATAGGAAGGGTCTCAGGATTGGAATGGGAAGGACTTAGATATCACATATCATGCTATAGGGAGGGTTTCAGTTTTGATATTAGAAGCATTGAGATATCACATCTCATGCTATCGGAAGTGTCTCAGGATTGGAATGGGAAGGAGCTGGATATTACATCTCATGCTAAAGGAAGGGTCTCAGGTTTGGAACGGGAAGGAGTTGGATATCCGATCTCATGTTATAGGAAGGGTCTCAAGTTTGGTATAAGCATTGAGATATCACATCTCTGCTATCGGAAGTGTCTCAGGATTGGAATGGGAAGGAATTGGATATCCCATCTCATGTTAAAGGACGGGTCACAGGATTGTTATTAGAATCATTGAGATATCATATTGCATGCTGTAGGAAAGGTCTAAGGATTGGAATGGGAAAGACTTGGATATCACATCTCATGCTATAGGAAGGGTCTCAGGTTTGGTATAAGCATTGAGATATCAAATCTCATGCTATAGGAAGGGTCTCAGGATTGGAATGGAAGGAGTTGGATATCACATCTCATGTTATAGGAAGGATCTCAGGTTTGGTATTAGAAGCATTGAGACATCACATCTCATGCTATAGGAAGGGTCTCAGGATTGGAATGGGAAGGAGTTGGATATCACATCTCATGCTATAGGAAGGGTCTCATGTTTGGTATTAGAAGCATTGAGATATCACAACTCATGCTATAGGAAGTGTCTCAGGATTGGAATGGGAAGGACTTGGATATCAAATCTCATGCTATAGGGAGGGTCTCAAGTTTGATATTAGAAGCATTGAGATATCACATCTCATGCTATAGGAAGGGTCTCAGGATTGGAATGGGAAGGAATTGTATATGACATCTCATGCCGTAGGAAGGGTCTCAGGTTTGGTATAAGCATTGAGATATCACATCTCTGCTATCAGAAGAGTCTCAGGATTGGAATGGGAAGGAGTTGGATATCCCATCTCATGTTATAGGAAGAGTCTCAGGTTTGGTATTAGAAGCATTGAGATATCACATCTCATGCTATAGGAAGTGTCTCAGGATTGGAATGGGAAGGACTTGGATATCACATCTCATGCTATAGGGAGGGTCTCAAGTTTGATATTAGAAGCATTGAGATATCACATCTCATGCTATAGGAAGAGTCTCAGGTTTGGGAAGGGAAGGATTTGGATTTCACATCTCATGTTATAGGATGCTTCTCATGTTTGGTTTTTGAAGCATTGAGATATCACATCTCATGCTATCGGAAGGGTCTCAGGTTTGGTATTAGAAGCATTGAGATATCACATCTCATGCTATAGGATTGGTCTCCGGATTGGAATGTGAAGGATTTGGATATCACATCTCATGCTAAAGGAAGGGTCTCAGGTTTGGAATGGGAAGGAGTTGGATATGACATCTCTTGTTATAGGGAGGGTCTCAGGATTTGAATGGCAAGGAGTTGGATATCACATCTCATGCCATAGGAAGGGTCTCAGGTTTGGTATAAGCATTGAGATATCACATCTCTGCTATCGGAAGGGTCTCAGGATTGGAATGGGAAGGACTTAGATATCACATCTCATGCTATAGGGAGGGTCTCAGTTTTGATATTAGAAGCATTGAGATACCACATCTCATGCTATCGGAAGGGTCTCAGGATTGGAATGGGAGGAGCTGGATATCACATCTCATGCTAAAGGAAGGGTCTCAGGTTTGGAAGGGGAAGGATTTGGATATCACATCTCATGTTATAGGATGGGTCTCAGGTTTGGTATTAGAAGCATTGTGATATCACATCTCATGCTATAGGAAGTGTCTCAGGATTGGAATGGGAAGGAGTTGGATATCACATCTCATGCTATAGGAAGGGTTTCAGGTTTGGTAGAAGCATTGAGATATCACATCTCATGCTATAGGAAGAGTCTCAGGTTTGGGAAGGGAAGGATTTGGATTTCACATCTCATGTTATAGGATGGTTCTCATGTTTGGTTTTTGAAGCATTGAGATATCACATCTCATGCTATCGGAAGGGTCTCAGGTTTGGTATTAGAAGCATTGAGATATCACATCTCATGCTATAGGATTGGTCTCCGGATTGGAATGTGAAGGATTTGGATATCACATCTCATGCTAAAGGAAGGGTCTCAGGTTTGGAATGGGAAGGAGTTGGATATGACATCTCTTGTTATAGGGAGGGTCTCAGGATTTGAATGGCAAGGAGTTGGATATCACATCTCATGCCATAGGAAGGGTCTCAGGTTTGGTATAAGCATTGAGATATCACATCTCTGCTATCGGAAGGGTCTCAGGATTGGATTGGGAAGGAGTTGGATATCACATCTCATGTTATAGGAAGGGTCTCCGGATTGGAATGTGAAGGATTTGGATATCACATCTCATGCTAAAGGAAGGGTCTCAGGTTTGGAATGGGAAGGAGTTGGATATGACATCTCTTGTTATAGGGAGGGTCTCAGGATTTGAATGGCAAGGAGTTGTATATCACATCTCATGCCATAGGAAGGGTCTCAGGTTTGGTATAAGCATTGAGATATCACATCTCTGCTATCGGAGGGGTCTCAGGATTGGATTGGGAAGGAGTTGGATATCCCTTCTCATGCTATAGGAAGGGTCTCAGGTTGGAATGGGAAGGAGTTGGATATCACATCTCATGCTAAAGGAAGGGTCTCAGGTTTGGTAGAAGCATTGAGATATCACATCTCATGCTATAGGAAGGGTCTCAGGATTGGAATGGGAAGGACTTAGATATCACATATCATGCTATAGGGAGGGTTTCAGTTTTGATATTAGAAGCATTGAAATATCACATCTCATGCTATCGGAAGTGTCTCAGGATTGGAATGGGAAGGAGCTGGATATTACATCTCATGCTAAAGGAAGGGTCTCAGGTTTGGAACGGGAAGGAGTTGGATATCCGATCTCATGTTGTAGGAAGGGTCTCAGGTTTGGTATAAGCATTGAGATATCACATCTCTGCTATCGGAAGTGTCTCAGGATTGGAATGGGAAGGAATTGGATATCCCATCTCATGTTATAGGATGGGTCTCAGGATTGTTATTAGAATCATTGAGATATCATATTGCATGCTGTAGGAAGGGTCTAAGGATTGGAATGGGAAAGACTTGGATATCACATCTCATGCTATAGGAAGGGTCTCAGGTTTGGTATAAGCATTGAGATATCAAATCTCATGCTATAGGAAGGGTCTCAGGATTGGAATGGAAGGAGTTGGATATCACATCTCATGTTATAGGAAGGATCTCAGGTTTGGTATTAGAAGCATTGAGACATCACATCTCATGCTATAGGAAGGGTCTCAGGATTGGAATGGGAAGGAGTTGGATATCACATCTCATGCTATAGGAAGGGTCTCAGGTTTGGTATAAGCATTGAGATATCACATCTCATGCTATAGGAAGGGTCTCAGGATTGGAATGGGAAGGAGTTGTATATGACATCTCATGCCGTAGGAAGGGTCTCAGGTTTGGTATAAGCATTGAGATATCACATCTCTGCTATCAGAAGAGTCTCAGGATTGGAATGGGAAGGAGTTGGATATCCCATCTCATGTTATAGGAAGAGTCTCAGGTTTGGTATTAGAAGCATTGAGATATCACATCTCATGCTATAGGAAGTGTCTCAGGATTGGAATGGGAAGGACTTGGATATCACATCTCATGCTATAGGGAGGGTCTCAAGTTTGATATTAGAAGCATTGAGATATCACATCTCATGCTATAGGAAGAGTCTCAGGTTTGGGAAGGGAAGGATTTGGAATTCACATCTCATGTTATAGGATGGTTCTCATGTTTGGTTTTTGAAGCATAGAGATATCACATCTCATGCTATCGGAAGGGTCTCAGGTTTGGTATTAGAAGCATTGAGATATCACATCTCATGCTATAGGATTGGTCTCCGGATTGGAATGTGAAGGATTTGGAAATCACATCTCATGCTAAAGGAAGGGTCTCAGGTTTGGAATGGGAAGGAGTTGGATATGACATCTCTTGTTATAGGGAGGGTCTCAGGATTTGAATGGCAAGGAGTTGGATATCACATCTCATGCCATAGGAAGGGTCTCAGGTTTGGTATAAGCATTGAGATATCACATCTCTGCTATCGGAAGGGTCTCAGGATTGGATTGGGAAGGAGTTGGATATCTCATCTCATGTTATAGGAAGAGTCTCCGGATTGGAATGTGAAGGATTTGGATATCACATCTCATGCTAAAGGAAGGGTCTCAGGTTTGGAATGGAAAGGAGTTGGATATGACATCTCTTGTTATAGGGAGGGTCTCAGGATTTGAATGGCAAGGAGTTGGATATCACATCTCATGCCATAGGAAGGGTCTCAGGTTTGGTATAAGCATTGAGATATCACATCTATGCTATCGGAAGGGTCTCAGGATTGGATTGGGAAGGAGTTGGATATCCCTTCTCATGCTATAGGAAGGGTCTCAGGTTGGAATGGGAAGGAGTTGGATATCACATCTCATGCTAAAGGAAGGGTCTCAGGTTTGGTAGAAGCATTGAGATATCACATCTCATGCTATAGGAAGGGTCTCAGGATTGGAATGGGAAGGACTTTGATATCACATATCATGCTATAGGGAGGGTTTCAGTTTTGATATTAGAAGCATTGAGATATCACATCTCATGCTATCGGAAGTGTCTCAGGATTGGAATGGGAAGGAGCTGGATATTACATCTCATGCTAAAGGAAGGGTCTCAGGTTTGGAACGGGAAGGAGTTGGATATCCGATCTCATGTTATAGGAAGGGTCTCAGGTTTGGTATAAGCATTGAGATATCACATCTCTGCTATCGGAAGTGTCTCAGGATTGGAATGGGAAGGAATTGGATATCCCATCTCATGTTATAGGACGGGTCTCAGGATTGTTATTAGAATCATTGAGATATCATATTGCATGCTGTAGGAAGGGTCTAAGGATTGGAATGGGAAAGACTGGGGTATCACATCTCATGCTATAGGAAGGGTCTCAGGTTTGGTATAAGCATTGAGATATCAAATCTCATGCTATAGGAAGGGTCTCAGGATTGGAATGGAAGGAGTTGGATATCACATCTCATGTTATAGGAAGGATCTCAGGTTTGGTATTAGAAGCATTGAGACATCACATCTCATGCTATAGGAAGGGTCTCAGGATTGGAATGGGAAGGAGTTGGATATCACATCTCATGCTATAGGAAGGGTCTCAGGTTTGGTATAAGCATTGAGATATCACATCTCATGCTATAGGAAGGGTCTCAGGATTGGAATGGGAAGGAGTTGTATATGACATCTCATGCCGTAGGAAGGGTCTCAGGTTTGGTATAAGCATTGAGATATCACATCTCATGCTATAGGAAGGGTCTCAGGATTTGAATGGGAAGGACTTAGATATCACATATCATTTTTGTTGGTCTCAGTTTTGATATTAGAAGCATTGAGATATCACATCTCATGCTATCGGAAGTGTCTCAGTATTGGAATGGGAAGGAGCTGGATATCACATCTCATGCTAAAGGAAGGATCTCAGGTTTGGAACGGGAAGGAGTTGGATATCACATCTCATGTTATAGGAAGGGTCTCAAGTTTGGTATAAGCATTGAGATATCACATCTCTGCTATCGGAAGTGTCTCAGGATTGGAATGGGAAGGAGTTGGATATCCCATCTCATGTTATAGGACGGGTCTCAGGTTTGTTATTAGAATCATTGAGATATCATATTGCATGCTGTAGGAAGGGTCTAAGGATTGGAATGGGAAGGACTTGGATATCACATCTCATGCTATAGATAGGCTCTCAGGTTTGGAAAGGGAAGGAGTTGGATATCACATTTCATGTTAGAGGAAGGATCTCAGGTTTGGTATTAGAGGCATTGAGATATCACATCTCATGCTATGGGAAGGATCTCAGGTTGGAATGGGAAGGAGTTGGATATCACATCTCATGTTATAGGAAGGCTCTCAGGTTTGGAAGGGGAAAGAGTTGGATATCACATTTCATGTTAGAGGTAGGATCTCAGGTTTGGTATTAGAGGCATTGAGATATCACATCTCATGCTATCAGAAGGGTCTCAGGATTGGAATGGGAAGGAGTTGGATATCACATCTCATGCTAAAGGGAGGGTCTCAGGTTTGGAAGGGGAAGGATTTGGATATCACATCTCATGTTATAGGAAGGATCTCAGGTTCGGTATTAGAAGCATTGAGATATCACATCTCATGCTATCGGAAGGATCTCAGGTTTGGTATTAGAAACATTGAGATATCACATCTCATGCTATCAGAAGGGTCTCAGGATTGGAATGGGAAGGAGTTGGATATCACATCTCATGCTAAAGGGAGGGTCTCAGGTTTGGAAGGGGAAGGATTTGGATATCACATCTCATGTTATCGGAAGGATCTCAGGTTTGGTATTAGAAGTATTGAGATATCACATCTCATGCTATAGGAAGGGTCTCAGGATTGGAATGGGAAGGAGTTGGATATCACATCTCATGCTAAAGGAAGGGTCTCAGGTTTGGTAGAAGCATTGAGATATCACATCTCTGCTATCAGAAGAGTCTCAGGATTGGAATGGGAAGGAGTTGGATATCCCATCTCATGTTATATGAAGAGTCTCAGGTTTGGTATTAGAAGCATTGAGGTATCACATCTCATGCTATAGGAAGTGTCTCAGGATTGGAATGGGAAGGACTTGGATATCACATCTCATGCTATAGGGAGGGTCTGAAGTTTGATATTAGAAGCATTGAGATATCACATCTCATGCTATAGGAAGAGTCTCAGGTTTGGGAAGGGAAGGATTTGGAATTCACATCTCATGTTATAGGATGGTTCTCATGTTTGGTTTTTGAAGCATAGAGATATCACATCTCATGCTATCGGAAGGGTCTCAGGTTTGGTATTAGAAGCATTGAGATATCACATCTCATGCTATAGGATTGGTCTCCGGATTGGAATGTGAAGGATTTGGAAATCACATCTCATGCTAAAGGAAGGGTCTCAGGTTTGGAATGGGAAGGAGTTGGATATGACATCTCTTGTTATAGGGAGGGTCTCAGGATTTGAATGGCAAGGAGTTGGATATCACATCTCATGCCATAGGAAGGGTCTCAGGTTTGGTATAAGCATTGAGATATCACATCTCTGCTATCGGAAGGGTCTCAGGATTGGATTGGGAAGGAGTTGGATATCTCATCTCATGTTATAGGAAGAGTCTCCGGATTGGAATGTGAAGGATTTGGATATCACATCTCATGCTAAAGGAAGGGTCTCAGGTTTGGAATGGGAAGGAGTTGGATATGACATCTCTTGTTATAGGGAGGGTCTCAGGATTTGAATGGCAAGGAGTTGGATATCACATCTCATGCCATAGGAAGGGTCTCAGGTTTGGTATAAGCATTGAGATATCACATCTATGCTATCGGAAGGGTCTCAGGATTGGATTGGGAAGGAGTTGGATATCCCTTCTCATGCTATAGGAAGGGTCTCAGGTTGGAATGGGAAGGAGTTGGATATCACATCTCATGCTAAAGGAAGGGTCTGAGGTTTGGTAGAAGCATTGAGATATCACATCTCATGCTATAGGAAGGGTCTCAGGATTGGAATGGGAAGGACTTTGATATCACATATGCTATAGGGAGGGTTTCAGTTTTGATATTAGAAGCATTGAGATATCACATCTCATGCTATCGGAAGTGTCTCAGGATTGGAATGGGAAGGAGCTGGATATTACATCTCATGCTAAAGGAAGGGTCTCAGGTTTGGAACGGGAAGGAGTTGGATATCCGATCTCATGTTATAGGAAGGGTCTCAGGTTTGGTATAAGCTTTGAGATATCACATCTCTGCTATCGGAAGTGTCTCAGGATTGGAATGGGAAGGAATTGGATATCCCATCTCATGTTAAAGGACGGGTCACAGGATTGTTATTAGAATCATTGAGATATCATATTGCATGCTGTAGGAAGGGTCTAAGGATTGGAATGGGAAAGACTTGGATATCACATCTCATGCTATAGGAAGGGTCTCAGGTTTGGTATAAGCATTGAGATATCAAATCTCATGCTATAGGAAGGGTCTCAGGATTGGAATCGAAGGAGTTGGATATCACATCTCATGTTATAGGAAGGATCTCAGGTTTGGTATTAGAAGCATTGAGACATCACATCTCATGCTATAGGAAGGGTCTCAGGATTGGAATGGGAAGGAGTTGGATATCACATCTCATGCTGTAGGAAGGGTCTCATGTTTGGTATAAGCATTGAGATATCACATCTCATGCTATAGGAAGGGTCTCAGGATTGGAATGGGAAGGAGTTGTATATGACATCTCATGCCGTAGGAAGGGTCTCAGGTTTGGTATAAGCATTGAGATATCACATCTCTGCTATCAGAAGAGTCTCAGGATTGGAATGGGAAGGAGTTGGATATCCCATCTCATGTTATAGGAAGAGTCTCAAGTTTGGTATTAGAAGCATTGAGATATCACATCTCATGCTATAGGAAGTGTCTCAGGATTGGAATGGGAAGGACTTGGATATCACATCTCATGCTATCGGAAGGGTCTCAAGTTTGATATTAGAAGCATTGAGATATCACATCTCATGCTATAGGAAGAGTCTCAGGTTTGGGAAGGGAAGGATTTGGATATCACATCTCATGCTAAAGGAAGGGTCTCAGGTTTGGAATGGGAAGGAGTTGGATATGACATCTCTTGTTATAGGGAGGGTCTCAGGATTTGAATGGCAAGGAGTTGGATATCACATCTCATGCCATAGGAAGGGTCTCAGGTTTGGTATAAGCATTGAGATATCACATCTCTTATCGGAAGGGTCTCAGGATTGGATTGGGAAGGAGTTGGATATCACATCTCATGTTATAGGAAGGGTCTCAGGATTGGAATGTGAAGGATTTGGATATCACATCTCATGCTAAAGGAAGGGTCTCAGGTTTGGAATGGGAAGGAGTTGGATATGACATCTCTTGTTATAGGGAGGGTCTCAGGATTTGAATGGCAAGGAGTTGGATATCACATCTCATGCCATAGGAAGGGTCTCAGGTTTGGTATAAGCATTGAGATATCACATCTCTGCTATCGGAAGGGTCTCAGGATTGGATTGGGAAGGAGTTGGATATCCCTTCTCATGCTATAGGAAGGGTCTCAGGTTGGAATGGGAAGGAGTTGGATATCACATCTCATGCTAAAGGAAGGGTCTCAGGTTTGGTAGAAGCATTGAGATATCACATCTCATGCTATAGGAAGGGTCTCAGGATTGGAATGGGAAGGACTTAGATATCACATATCATGCTATAGGGAGGGTTTCAGTTTTGATATTAGAAGCATTGAGATATCACATCTCATGCTATCGGAAGTGTCTCAGGATTGGAATGGGAAGGAGCTGGATATTACATCTCATGCTAAAGGAAGGGTCTCAGGTTTGGAACGGGAAGGAGTTGGATATCCGATCTCATGTTATAGGAAGGGTCTCAAGTTTGGTATAAGCATTGAGATATCACATCTCTGCTATCGGAAGTGTCTCAGGATTGGAATGGGAAGGAATTGGATATCCCATCTCATGTTAAAGGACGGGTCACAGGATTGTTATTAGAATCATTGAGATATCATATTGCATGCTGTAGGAAGGGTCTAAGGATTGGAATGGGAAAGACTTGGATATCACATCTCATGCTATAGGAAGGGTCTCAGGTTTGGTATAAGCATTGAGATATCAAATCTCATGCTATAGGAAGGGTCTCAGGATTGGAATGGAAGGAGTTGGATATCACATCTCATGTTATAGGAAGGATCTCAGGTTTGGTATTAGAAGCATTGAGACATCACATCTCATGCTATAGGAAGGGTCTCAGGATTGGAATGGGAAGGAGTTGGATATCACATCTCATGCTATAGGAAGGGTCTCATGTTTGGTATTAGAAGCATTGAGATATCACAACTCATGCTATAGGAAGTGTCTCAGGATTGGAATGGGAAGGACTTGGATATCACATCTCATGCTATAGGGAGGGTCTCAAGTTTGATATTAGAAGCATTGAGATATCACATCTCATGCTATAGGAAGGGTCTCAGGATTGGAATGGGAAGGAGTTGTATATGACATCTCATGCCGTAGGAAGGGTCTCAGGTTTGGTATAAGCATTGAGATATCACATCTCTGCTATCAGAAGAGTCTCAGGATTGGAATGGGAAGGAGTTGGATATCCCATCTCATGTTATAGGAAGAGTCTCAGGTTTGGTATTAGAAGCATTGAGATATCACATCTCATGCTATAGGAAGTGTCTCAGGATTGGAATGGGAAGGACTTGGATATCACATCTCATGCTATAGGGAGGGTCTCAAGTTTGATATTAGAAGCATTGAGATATCACATCTCATGCTATAGGAAGAGTCTCAGGTTTGGGAAGGGAAGGATTTGGATTTCACATCTCATGTTATAGGATGCTTCTCATGTTTGGTTTTTGAAGCATTGAGATATCACATCTCATGCTATCGGAAGGGTCTCAGGTTTGGTATTAGAAGCATTGAGATATCACATCTCATGCTATAGGATTGGTCTCCGGATTGGAATGTGAAGGATTTGGATATCACATCTCATGCTAAAGGAAGGGTCTCAGGTTTGGAATGGGAAGGAGTTGGATATGACATCTCTTGTTATAGGGAGGGTCTCAGGATTTGAATGGCAAGGAGTTGGATATCACATCTCATGCCATAGGAAGGGTCTCAGGTTTGGTATAAGCATTGAGATATCACATCTCTGCTATCGGAAGGGTCTCAGGATTGGAATGGGAAGGACTTAGATATCACATCTCATGCTATAGGGAGGGTCTCAGTTTTGATATTAGAAGCATTGAGATACCACATCTCATGCTATCGGAAGGGTCTCAGGATTGGAATGGGAGGAGCTGGATATCACATCTCATGCTAAAGGAAGGGTCTCAGGTTTGGAAGGGGAAGGATTTGGATATCACATCTCATGTTATAGGATGGGTCTCAGGTTTGGTATTAGAAGCATTGTGATATCACATCTCATGCTATAGGAAGTGTCTCAGGATTGGAATGGGAAGGAGTTGGATATCACATCTCATGCTATAGGAAGGGTTTCAGGTTTGGTAGAAGCATTGAGATATCACATCTCATGCCATAGGAAGAGTCTCAGGTTTGGGAAGGGAAGGATTTGGATTTCACATCTCATGTTATAGGATGGTTCTCATGTTTGGTTTTTGAAGCATTGAGATATCACATCTCATGCTATCGGAAGGGTCTCAGGTTTGGTATTAGAAGCATTGAGATATCACATCTCATGCTATAGGATTGGTCTCCGGATTGGAATGTGAAGGATTTGGATATCACATCTCATGCTAAAGGAAGGGTCTCAGGTTTGGAATGGGAAGGAGTTGGATATGACATCTCTTGTTATAGGGAGGGTCTCAGGATTTGAATGGCAAGGAGTTGGATATCACATCTCATGCCATAGGAAGGGTCTCAGGTTTGGTATAAGCATTGAGATATCACATCTCTGCTATCGGAAGGGTCTCAGGATTGGATTGGGAAGGAGTTGGATATCATATCTCATGTTATAGGAAGGGTCTCCGGATTGGAATGTGAAGGATTTGGATATCACATCTCATGCTAAAGGAAGGGTCTCAGGTTTGGAATGGGAAGGAGTTGGATATGACATCTCTTGTTATAGGGAGGGTCTCAGGATTTGAATGGCAAGGAGTTGGATATCACATCTCATGCCATAGGAAGGGTCTCAGGTTTGGTATAAGCATTGAGATATCACATCTCTGCTATCGGAGGGGTCTCAGGATTGGATTGGGAAGGAGTTGGATATCCCTTCTCATGCTATAGGAAGGGTCTCAGGTTGGAATGGGAAGGAGTTGGATATCACATCTCATGCTAAAGGAAGGGTCTCAGGTTTGGTAGAAGCATTGAGATATCACATCTCATGCTATAGGAAGGGTCTCAGGATTGGAATGGGAAGGACTTAGATATCACATATCATGCTATAGGGAGGGTTTCAGTTTTGATATTAGAAGCATTGAAATATCACATCTCATGCTATCGGAAGTGTCTCAGGATTGGAATGGGAAGGAGCTGGATATTACATCTCATGCTAAAGGAAGGGTCTCAGGTTTGGAACGGGAAGGAGTTGGATATCCGATCTCATGTTGTAGGAAGGGTCTCAGGTTTGGTATAAGCATTGAGATATCACATCTCTGCTATCGGAAGTGTCTCAGGATTGGAATGGGAAGGAATTGGATATCCCATCTCATGTTATAGGATGGGTCTCAGGATTGTTATTAGAATCATTGAGATATCATATTGCATGCTGTAGGAAGGGTCTAAGGATTGGAATGGGAAAGACTTGGATATCACATCTCATGCTATAGGAAGGGTCTCAGGTTTGGTATAAGCATTGAGATATCAAATCTCATGCTATAGGAAGGGTCTCAGGATTGGAATGGAAGGAGTTGGATATCACATCTCATGTTATAGGAAGGATCTCAGGTTTGGTATTAGAAGCATTGAGACATCACATCTCATGCTATAGGAAGGGTCTCAGGATTGGAATGGGAAGGAGTTGGATATCACATCTCATGCTATAGGAAGGGTCTCAGGTTTGGTATAAGCATTGAGATATCACATCTCATGCTATAGGAAGGGTCTCAGGATTGGAATGGGAAGGAGTTGTATATGACATCTCATGCCGTAGGAAGGGTCTCAGGTTTGGTATAAGCATTGAGATATCACATCTCTGCTATCAGAAGAGTCTCAGGATTGGAATGGGAAGGAGTTGGATATCCCATCTCATGTTATAGGAAGAGTCTCAGGTTTGGTATTAGAAGCATTGAGATATCACATCTCATGCTATAGGAAGTGTCTCAGGATTGGAATGGGAAGGACTTGGATATCACATCTCATGCTATAGGGAGGGTCTCAAGTTTGATATTAGAAGCATTGAGATATCACATCTCATGCTATAGGAAGAGTCTCAGGTTTGGGAAGGGAAGGATTTGGAATTCACATCTCATGTTATAGGATGGTTCTCATGTTTGGTTTTTGAAGCATAGAGATATCACATCTCATGCTATCGGAAGGGTCTCAGGTTTGGTATTAGAAGCATTGAGATATCACATCTCATGCTATAGGATTGGTCTCCGGATTGGAATGTGAAGGATTTGGAAATCACATCTCATGCTAAAGGAAGGGTCTCAGGTTTGGAATGGGAAGGAGTTGGATATGACATCTCTTGTTATAGGGAGGGTCTCAGGATTTGAATGGCAAGGAGTTGGATATCACATCTCATGCCATAGGAAGGGTCTCAGGTTTGGTATAAGCATTGAGATATCACATCTCTGCTATCGGAAGGGTCTCAGGATTGGATTGGGAAGGAGTTGGATATCTCATCTCATGTTATAGGAAGAGTCTCCGGATTGGAATGTGAAGGATTTGGATATCACATCTCATGCTAAAGGAAGGGTCTCAGGTTTGGAATGGAAAGGAGTTGGATATGACATCTCTTGTTATAGGGAGGGTCTCAGGATTTGAATGGCAAGGAGTTGGATATCACATCTCATGCCATAGGAAGGGTCTCAGGTTTGGTATAAGCATTGAGATATCACATCTATGCTATCGGAACGGTCTCAGGATTGGATTGGGAAGGAGTTGGATATCCCTTCTCATGCTATAGGAAGGGTCTCAGGTTGGAATGGGAAGGAGTTGGATATCACATCTCATGCTAAAGGAAGGGTCTCAGGTTTGGTAGAAGCATTGAGATATCACATCTCATGCTATAGGAAGGGTCTCAGGATTGGAATGGGAAGGACTTTGATATCACATATCATGCTATAGGGAGGGTTTCAGTTTTGATATTAGAAGCATTGAGATATCACATCTCATGCTATCGGAAGTGTCTCAGGATTGGAATGGGAAGGAGCTGGATATTACATCTCATGCTAAAGGAAGGGTCTCAGGTTTGGAACGGGAAGGAGTTGGATATCCGATCTCATGTTATAGGAAGGGTCTCAGGTTTGGTATAAGCATTGAGATATCACATCTCTGCTATCGGAAGTGTCTCAGGATTGGAATGGGAAGGAATTGGATATCCCATCTCATGTTATAGGACGGGTCTCAGGATTGTTATTAGAATCATTGAGATATCATATTGCATGCTGTAGGAAGGGTCTAAGGATTGGAATGGGAAAGACTGGGATATCACATCTCATGCTATAGGAAGGGTCTCAGGTTTGGTATAAGCATTGAGATATCAAATCTCATGCTATAGGAAGGGTCTCAGGATTGGAATGGAAGGAGTTGGATATCACATCTCATGTTATAGGAAGGATCTCAGGTTTGGTATTAGAAGCATTGAGACATCACATCTCATGCTATAGGAAGGGTCTCAGGATTGGAATGGGAAGGAGTTGGATATCACATCTCATGCTATAGGAAGGGTCTCAGGTTTGGTATAAGCATTGAGATATCACATCTCATGCTATAGGAAGGGTCTCAGGATTGGAATGGGAAGGAGTTGTATATGACATCTCATGCCGTAGGAAGGGTCTCAGGTTTGGTATAAGCATTGAGATATCACATCTCATGCTATAGGAAGGGTCTCAGGATTTGAATGGGAAGGACTTAGATATCACATATCATTTTTGTTGGTCTCAGTTTTGATATTAGAAGCATTGAGATATCACATCTCATGCTATCGGAAGTGTCTCAGTATTGGAATGGGAAGGAGCTGGATATCACATCTCATGCTAAAGGAAGGATCTCAGGTTTGGAACGGGAAGGAGTTGGATATCACATCTCATGTTATAGGAAGGGTCTCAAGTTTGGTATAAGCATTGAGATATCACATCTCTGCTATCGGAAGTGTCTCAGGATTGGAATGGGAAGGAGTTGGATATCCCATCTCATGTTATAGGACGGGTCTCAGGTCTGTTATTAGAATCATTGAGATATCATATTGCATGCTGTAGGAAGGGTCTAAGGATTGGAATGGGAAGGACTTGGATATCACATCTCATGCTATAGATAGGCTCTCAGGTTTGGAAAGGGAAGGAGTTGGATATCACATTTCATGTTAGAGGAAGGATCTCAGGTTTGGTATTAGAGGCATTGAGATATCACATCTCATGCTATAGGAAGGATCTCAGGTTGGAATGGGAAGGAGTTGGATATCACATCTCATGTTATAGGAAGGCTCTCAGGTTTGGAAGGGGAAAGAGTTGGATATCACATTTCATGTTAGAGGTAGGATCTCAGGTTTGGTATTAGAGGCATTGAGATATCACATCTCATGCTATCAGAAGGGTCTCAGGATTGGAATGGGAAGGAGTTGGATATCACATCTCATGCTAAAGGGAGGGTCTCAGGTTTGGAAGGGGAAGGATTTGGATATCACATCTCATGTTATAGGAAGGATCTCAGGTTCGGTATTAGAAGCATTGAGATATCACATCTCATGCTATCGGAAGGATCTCAGGTTTGGTATTAGAAACATTGAGATATCACATCTCATGCTATCAGAAGGGTCTCAGGATTGGAATGGGAAGGAGTTGGATATCACATCTCATGCTAAAGGGAGGGTCTCAGGATTGGAAGGGGAAGGATTTGGATATCACATCTCATGTTATCGGAAGGATCTCAGGTTTGGTATTAGAAGTATTGAGATATCACATCTCATGCTATAGGAAGGGTCTCAGGATTGGAATGGGAAGGAGTTGGATATCACATCTCATGCTAAAGGAAGGGTCTCAGGTTTGGTAGAAGCATTGAGATATCACATCTCTGCTATCAGAAGAGTCTCAGGATTGGAATGGGAAGGAGTTGGATATCCCATCTCATGTTATATGAAGAGTCTCAGGTTTGGTATTAGAAGCATTGAGATATCACATCTCATGCTATAGGAAGTGTCTCAGGATTGGAATGGGAAGGACTTGGATATCACATCTCATGCTATAGGGAGGGTCTGAAGTTTGATATTAGAAGCATTGAGATATCACATCTCATGCTATAGGAAGAGTCTCAGGTTTGGGAAGGGAAGGATTTGGAATTCACATCTCATGTTATAGGATGGTTCTCATGTTTGGTTTTTGAAGCATAGAGATATCACATCTCATGCTATCGGAAGGGTCTCAGGTTTGGTATTAGAAGCATTGAGATATCACATCTCATGCTATAGGATTGGTCTCCGGATTGGAATGTGAAGGATTTGGAAATCACATCTCATGCTAAAGGAAGGGTCTCAGGTTTGGAATGGGAAGGAGTTGGATATGACATCTCTTGTTATAGGGAGGGTCTCAGGATTTGAATGGCAAGGAGTTGGATATCACATCTCATGCCATAGGAAGGGTCTCAGGTTTGGTATAAGCATTGAGATATCGCATCTCTGCTATCGGAAGGGTCTCAGGATTGGATTGGGAAGGAGTTGGATATCTCATCTCATGTTATAGGAAGAGTCTCCGGATTGGAATGTGAAGGATTTGGATATCACATCTCATGCTAAAGGAAGGGTCTCAGGTTTGGAATGGGAAGGAGTTGGATATGACATCTCTTGTTATAGGGAGGGTCTCAGGATTTGAATGGCAAGGAGTTGGATATCACATCTCATGCCATAGGAAGGGTCTCAGGTTTGGTATAAGCATTGAGATATCACATCTATGCTATCGGAAGGGTCTCAGGATTGGATTGGGAAGGAGTTGGATATCCCTTCTCATGCTATAGGAAGGGTCTCAGGTTGGAATGGGAAGGAGTTGGATATCACATCTCATGCTAAAGGAAGGGTCTCAGGTTTGGTAGAAGCATTGAGATATCACATCTCATGCTATAGGAAGGGTCTCAGGATTGGAATGGGAAGGACTTTGATATCACATTTGCTATAGGGAGGGTTTCAGGTTTGATATTAGAAGCATTGAGATATCACATCTCATGCTATCGGAAGTGTCTCAGGATTGGAATGGGAAGGAGCTGGATATTACATCTCATGCTAAAGGAAGGGTCTCAGGTTTGGAACGGGAAGGAGTTGGATATCCGATCTCATGTTATAGGAAGGGTCTCAGGTTTGGTATAAGCATTGAGATATCACATCTCTGCTATCGGAAGTGTCTCAGGATTGGAATGGGAAGGAATTGGATATCCCATCTCATGTTATAGGACGGGTCTCAGGATTGTTATTAGAATCATTGAGATATCATATTGCATGCTGTAGGAAGGGTCTAAGGATTGGAATGGGAAAGACTGGGATATCACATCTCATGCTATAGGAAGGGTCTCAGGTTTGGTATAAGCATTGAGATATCAAATCTCATGCTATAGGAAGGGTCTCAGGATTGGAATGGAAGGAGTTGGATATCACATCTCATGTTATAGGAAGGATCTCAGGTTTGGTATCAGGAGCATTGAGACATCACATCTCATGCTATAGGAAGGGTCTCAGGATTGGAATGGGAAGGAGTTGGATATCACATCTCATGCTATAGGAAGGGTCTCAGGTTTGGTATAAGCATTGAGATATCACATCTCATGCTATAGGAAGGGTCTCAGGATTGGAATGGGAAGGAGTTGTATATGACATCTCATGCCGTAGGAAGGGTCTCAGGTTTGGCATAAGCATTGAGATATCACATCTCATGCTATAGGAAGGGTCTCAGGATTTGAATGGGAAGGACTTAGATATCACATATCATTTTTGTTGGTCTCAGTTTTGATATTAGAAGCATTGAGATATCACATCTCATGCTATCGGAAGTGTCTCAGTATTGGAATGGGAAGGAGCTGGATATCACATCTCATGCTAAAGGAAGGGTCTCAGGTTTGGAACGGGAAGGAGTTGGATATCACATCTCATGTTATAGGAAGGGTCTCAAGTTTGGTATAAGCATTGAGATATCACATCTCTGCTATCGGAAGTGTCTCAGGATTGGAATGGGAAGGAGTTGGATATCCCATCTCATGTTATAGGACGGGACTCAGGTTTGTTATTAGAATCATTGAGATATCATATTGCATGCTGTAGGAAGGGTCTAAGGATTGGAATGGGAAGGACTTGGATATCACATCTCATGCTATAGATAGGCTCTCAGGTTTGGAAAGGGAAGGAGTTGGATATCACATTTCATGTTAGAGGAAGGATCTCAGGTTTGGTATTAGAGGCATTGAGATATCACATCTCATGCTATAGGAAGGGTCTCAGGTTGGAATGGGAAGGAGTTGGATATCACATCTCATGTTATAGGAAGGCTCTCAGGTTTGGAAGGGGAAAGAGTTGGATATCACATTTCATGTTAGAGGTAGGATCTCAGGTTTGGTATTAGAGGCATTGAGATATCACATCTCATGCTATCAGAAGGGTCTCAGGATTGGAATGGGAAGGAGTTGGATATCACATCTCATGCTAAAGGGAGGGTCTCAGGTTTGGAAGGGGAAGGATTTGGATATCACATCTCATGTTATAGGAAGGATCTCAGGTTTGGTATTAGAAGCATTGAGATATCACATCTCATGCTATCGGAAGGATCTCAGGTTTGGTATTAGAAACATTGAGATATCACATCTCATGCTATCAGAAGGGTCTCAGGATTGGAATGGGAAGGAGTTGGATATCACATCTCATGCTAAAGGGAGGGTCTCAGGTTTGGAAGGGGAAGGATTTGGATATCACATCTCATGTTATCGGAAGGATCTCAGGTTTGGTATTAGAAGTATTGACATATCACATCTCATGCTATAGGAAGGGTCTCAGGATTGGAATGGGAAGGAGTTGGATATCACATCTCATGCTAAAGGAAGGGTCTCAGGTTTGGTAGAAGCATTGAGATATCACATCTCATGCTATAGGAAGGGTCTTAGGATTGGAATGGGAAGTACTTAGATATCACATATCATGCTATAGGGAGGGTTTCAGATTTGATATTAGAAGCATTGAGATATCACATCTCATGCTATCGGAAGTGTCTCAGGATTGGAATGGGAAGGAGCTGGATATCACATCTCATGCTAAAGGAAGGGTCTCAGGTTTGGAACGGGAAGGAGTTAGATATCCGATCTCATGTTATAGGAAGGGTCTCAGGTTTGGTATAAGCATTGAGATATCACATCTCTGCAATCGGAAGTGTCTCAGGATTGGAATGGGAAGGAATTGGATATCCCATCTCACGTTATAGGACGGGTCTCAGGATTGTTATTAGAATCATTGAGATATCATATTGCATGATGTAGGAAGGGTCTAAGGATTGGAATGGGAAGGACTTGGGTATCACATCTCATGCTATAGGAAGGGTCTCAGGTTTGGTATAAGCATTGAGATATCAAATCTCATGCTATAGGAAGGGTCTCAGGATTGGAATGGAAGGAGTTGGATATTACATCTCATGTTATAGGAAGGATCTCATGTTTGGTATTAGAAGCATTGAGACATCACATCTCATGCTATAGGAAGGGTCTCAGGATTGGAATGGGAAGGAGTTGGATATCACATCTCATGCTATAGGAAGGGTCTCAGGTTTGGTATAAGCATTGAGATATCACATCTCATGCTATAGGAAGTGTCTCAGGATTGGAATGGGAAGGACTTGGATATCACATCTCATGCTGTAGGGAGGGTCTGAAGTTTGATATTAGAAGCATTGAGATATCACATCTCATGCTATAGGAAGGGTCTCAGGATTGGAATGGGAAGGAGTTGGATATCCCATCTCATGTTATAGGAAGAGTCTCAGGTTTGGTATTAGAAGCATTGAGATATCACATCTCATGCTATAGGAAGTGTCTCAGGATTGGAATGGGAAGGACTTGGATATCACATCTCATGCTATAGGGAGGGTCTCAAGTTTGATATTAGAAGCATTGAGATATCACATCTCATGCTATAGGAAGGGTCTCAGGATTGGAATGGGAAGTAGTTGGATATCACATCTCATGCTATAGGAAGGGTCTCAGGTTTGGTATAAGCAGTGAGATATCACATCTCATGCTATAGAAAGGGTCTCAGGATTGGAATGGGAAGGAGTTGGATATCACATCTCATGCTATAGGAAGGGTCTCAGGTTTGGTATAAGCAGTGAGATATCACATCTCATGCTATAGGAAGGGTCTCAGGATTGGAATGGGAAGGAGTTGGATATCACATCTCATGTTATAGGAAGGATCTCAGGTTTGGTATAAGCATTGAGATATCACATCTCTGCTATCGGAAGGGTCTCAGGATTGGAATGGTAAGGAGTTGGATATTCCCATCTCATGTTATAGGAAGGGTCTCAGGTTTGGTATTAGAAGCATTGAGATATCACATCTCATGCTATAGGAAGGGTCTCAGGATTGGAATGGGAAGGACTTGGATATCACATCTCATGCTATAGGGAGGGTCTCAGGATTGGAATGGGAAGGACTTAGATATCACATATCATTTTTGTTGGTCTCAGTTTTGATATTAGAAGCATTGAGATATCACATCTCATGCTATCGGAAGTGTCTCAGTATTGGAATGGGAAGGAGCTGGATATCACATCTCATGCTAAAGGAAGGGTCTCAGGTTTGGAACGGGAAGGAGTTGGATATCACATCTCATGCTATAGGAAGGGTCTCAGGTTTGGTATAAGCATTGATATATCAAATCTCATGCTATAGGAAGGGTCTCAGGATTGGAATGGAAGGAGTTGGATATCACATCTCATGTTATAGGAAGGATCTCAGGTTTGGTATTAGAAGCATTGAGACATCACATCTCATGCTATAGGAAGGGTCTCAGGATTGGAATGGGAAGGAGTTGGATATCACATCTCATGCTATAGGAAGGGTCTCAGGTTTGGTATAAGCATTGAGATATCACATCTCATGCTATAGGAAGGGTCTCAGGATTGGAATGGGAAGGAGTTGTATATGACATCTCATGCCGTAGGAAGGGTCTCAGGTTTGGTATAAGCATTGAGATATCACATCTCTGCTATCGGAAGAGTCTCAGGATTGGAATGGGAAGGAGTTGGATATCCCATCTCATGTTATAGGAAGAGTCTCAGGTTTGGTATTAGAAGCATTGAGATATCACATCTCATGCTATAGGAAGTGTCTCAGGATTGGAATGGGAAGGACTTGGATATCACATCTCATGCTATAGGGAGGGTCTCAAGTTTGATATTAGAAGCATTGAGATATCACATCTCATGCTATAGGAAGGGTCTCAGGATTGGAATGGGAAGGACTTAGATATCACATATCATTTTTGTTGGTCTCAGTTTTGATATTAGAAGCATTGAGATATCACATCTCATGCTATAGGATTGGTCTCCGGATTGGAATGTGAAGGATTTGGATATTACATCTCATGCTAAAGGAAGGGTCTCAGGTTTGGAATGGGAAGGAGTTGGATATGACATCTCTTGTTATAGGGAGGGTCTCAGGATTTGAATGGCAAGGAGTTGGATATCACATCTCATGCCATAGGAAGGGTCTCAGGTTTGGTATAGCATTGAGATATCACATCTCTGCTATCGGAAGGGTCTCAGGATTGGAATGGGAAGGACTTAGATATCACATCTCATGCTATAGAGAGGGTCTCAGTTTTGATATTAGAAGCATTGAGATACCACATCTCATGCTATCGGAAGGGTCTCAGGATTGGAATGGGAGGAGCTGGATATCACATCTCATGCTAAAGGAAGGGTCTCAGGTTTGGAAGGGGAAGGATTTGGATATCACATCTCATGTTATAGGATGGGTCTCAGGTTTGGTATTAGAAGCATTGTGATATCACATCTCATGCTATAGGAAGTGTCTCAGGATTGGAATGGGAAGGAGTTGGATATCACATCTCATGCTATAGGAAGGGTTTCAGGTTTGGTAGAAGCATTGAGATATCACATCTCATGCTATAGGAAGAGTCTCAGGTTTGGGAAGGGAAGGATTTGGATTTCACATCTCATGTTATAGGATGGTTCTCATGTTTGGTTTTTGAAGCATTGAGATATCACATCTCATGCTATCGGAAGGGTCTCAGGTTTGGTATTAGAAGCATTGAGATATCACATCTCATGCTATAGGATTGGTCTCCGGATTGGAATGTGAAGGATTTGGATATCACATCTCATGCTAAAGGAAGGGTCTCAGGTTTGGAATGGGAAGGAGTTGGATATGACATCTCTTGTTATAGGGAGGGTCTCAGGATTTGAATGGCAAGGAGTTGGATATCACATCTCATGCCATAGGAAGGGTCTCAGGTTTGGTAGAAGCATTGAGATATCACATCTCATGCTATAGGAAGGGTCTCAGGATTGGAATGGAAAGGAGTTGGATATCACATCTCATGCCATAGGAAGGGTCTCAGGTTTGGTATAAGCATTGAGATATCACATCTCTACTATCGTAAGGGTCTCAGGATTGGAATAGGAAGGAGTTGGATATCCCATCTCATGCTTTAAGAAGGGTCTCAGGTTTGGTATTAGAAGCATTGAGATATCACATCTCATGCTATAGGAAGGGTCTAAGGATTGGAATTGGAAGGAGTTGGATATCACATTTTATGCTATAGGAAGGGTCTCAGGTTTGGTATTACAAGCATTGTGATATTATATCTCATGGTATAGGAAGGGTCTCAGGATTGGATTGGGAAGGAGTTGGGTATCACATCTCATGCTATAGGAAGGGTCTCAGGTTTGGAATGGGAAGGGTTTGTACATCACATCTCTTGCTGTAGGAAGGGCCTCAGGTTTGGTATGAGAAACATTGAGATATCACATCTCATGTTATAGGAAGGATATCAGGTTTGGTATTAGAAGCATTGAGATATCACATCTCTGCTATCGAAAGGGTCTCAGGATTTGAATGGGAAGGAGTTGGATATCCCATCTCATGTTATAGGAAGGGTCTCAGATTTGGTATTAGAAGCATTGAGATATCACATCTCATGCTATAGGAAGGGTCTCAGGATTGGAATGGGAAGGGCTTGGATATCCCATCTCATGTTATAGGACGGGTCTCAGGTGTGGTATTAGAAGCATTGAGATATCACATTGCATGCTGTAGGAATGGTCTCAGGTTTGGAATGGGAAGGAATTGGATATCACATCTCATGTCATAGGAAGGATCTCAGGTTTTCTATTAGAAGCATTGAGATATCACATCTCATGCTATAGGAATGGTCTCAGGATTGGAATGGGAAGGAGTTGGATATTACATTCTTGCTATAGGAAGGGTCTCAGGTTTGCAATGGGAAGGAGTTGGATATCACATATGCTATAGGAAGGGTCTCAGGTTTGGAACACGGGAAGGAGTTGGATATCACATCTCATGCTTTAAGAAGGGTCTCAGTTTTGGTATTAGAAGCATTGAGATATCACATCTCATGCTATAGGAAGGGTCTCAGGATTGGAATGGAAAGGAGTTGGATATCACATCTCATGCCATAGGAAGGGTCTCAGGTTTGGTATAAGCATTGATATATCACATCTCTGCTATCGTAAGGGTCTCAGGATTGGAATAGGAAGGAGTTGGATATCCCATCTCATGCTTTAAGAAGGGTCTCAGGTTTGGTATTAGAAGCATTGAGATATCACATCTCATGCTATAGGAAGGGTCTAAGGATTGGAATGGGAAGGAGTTGGATATCACATCTTATGCTATAGGAAGGGTCTCAGGTTTGGTATTACAAGCATTGTGATATTACATCTCATGCTATAGGAAGGGTCTCAGGATTGGATTGGGAAGGAGTTGGATATCACATCTCATGCTATGGGAAGGGTCTCAGTTTTGGAATGGGAAGGATTTGTACATCACATCTCTTGCTATAGGAAGGGCCTCAGGTTTGGAATGGGAAGGAGTTGGATATCACATCTCAAGCTATCTCAGGATTGGAATGGGAAGGAGTTTGATATCACATCTCAAGCTATAGGAAGGGTCTCAGGTTTGAAAAGGGGAAGGATTTGGATTTCACATCTCATGTTTTAGGACGGGTCTCAGGTTTGGTATTAGAAACATTGAGATTTCCCATCTCATGGTATAGGAAGGGTCTCAGGATTGGATTGGGAAGGAGTTGGATATCACATCTCATGCAATAGGAAGGGTCTCAGGTTTGGTAGAAGCATTGAGATATCACATCTCATGCTATAGGAAGGGTCTCAGGATTGGAATGGAAAGGAGTTGGATATCACATCTCATGCCATAGGAAGGGTCTCAGCTTTGGTATAAGCATTGAGATATCACATCTCTGCTATCGTAAGGGTCTCAGGATTGGAATAGGAAGGAGTTGGATATCCCATCTCATGCTTTAAGAAGGGTCTCAGGTTTGGTATTAGAAGCATTGAGATATCACATCTCATGATATAGGAAGGGTCTAAGGATTGGAATGGGAAGGAGTTGGATATCACATTTTATGCTATAGGAAGGGTCTCAGGTTTGGTATGAGAAACATTGAGATATCACATCTCATGTTATTGGAAGGATATCAATTTTGGTATTAGAAGCATTGAGATATCACATCTCTGCTATCGAAAGGGTCTCAGGATTGGAATGGGAAGGAGTTGGATATCCCATCTCATGTTATAGGAAGGGTCTCAGGTTTGGTATTAGAAGCATTGAGATATCACATCTCATGCTATAGGAAGGGTCTCAGGATTGGAATGGGAAGGGCTTGGATATCCCATCTCATGTTATAGGACGGGTCTCAGGTGTGGTATTAGAAGCATTGAGATATCACATTGCATGCTGTAGGAAGGGTCTCAGGTTTGGAATGGGAAGGAGTTGGATATCACATATGCTAAAGGAAAGGTCTCAGGTTTGGAAGGGGAAGGATGTGGATCTCACATCTCATGTTTTAGGACGGGTCTCAGGTTTGGTATTAGAAGCCTTGAGATATCACATCTCATGGTATGATAAGGGTCTCAGGATTGGAATGGGAAGGAGTTGGACATCACATCTCAAGCTATCTCAGGATTGGAATGGGAAGGAGTTTGATATCACATCTCGAGCTATAGGAAGGGTCTCAGGTTTGGGAAGGGAAGGATTGGGATTTCACATCTCATGTTATAGGATGGTTCTCAGGTTTGGTATTAGAAGCATTGAGATATCACATCTCATGCTATAGGAAGGGTCTCAGGATTGGAATGTGAAGGATTTGGATATCACATCATGCTAAAGGTAGGGTCTCAGGTTTGGTATAAGCATTGAGATATCACATCTCTGCTATCGGAAGGGTCTCAGGATTGGATTGGGAAGGAGTTGGATATCCCTTATGCTATAGGAAGGGTATCAGGTTAGAATGGGAAGGAGTTGGATATCACATCTCATGCTATAGGAAGGGTCTCAAGATTGAACTGGGAAGGATTTGGATATCCCATCTCTTGCTATAGGAAGGGTCTCAGGTTTTTTATTAGAAACATTGAGATATCACATCTCATGCTATAGGAAGGGTTTCAGGATTGGAATGGGAAGGAGTTGGATATCCCTTCTCATGCTAAAGGAAGGTCAGGTTGGAATGGGAAGGAGTTGGATATCACATCTCGTTATAGGAAGGGTCTCAGGATTGGAATGGGAAGGATTTGGATATCACATCTCTTGCTATAGGAAGGGTCTCAGGTTTTTTATTAGAAACATTGAGCCATCACATCTCATGCTATAGGAAGGGTTTCAGAATTGGAATGGAAGGATTTGGATATCACATCTCATGCTAATTGAAGGGTCTCAGGTTTGGAAGGGGAAGGATTTGGATATCATATCTCATGTTATAGGACGGGTCCCAGGTTTGGTATTAGAAGCATTGAGATATCACATCTCATGCTATAGGAGGTGTCTCAGGATTGGAATGGGAAGGAGTTGGATATCACGTCTCATGTTATAGGAAGGGTCTCAGGATTGGAATGGCAAGGAGTTGGATATCACATCTCATGCTAAAGGAAGGGTCTCAGGTTTGATAGAAGCATTGAGATCACATCTCATGCTATAGGAAGGAACTCAGGATTGCAATGGGAAGGAGTTGGATATCACATCTCATGCCATAGGATGGGTCATCAGGTTTGGTATAAGCATTGAGATATCACATCTCTGCTATCGGAAGGGTCTCAGGATAGGAATGGGAAGGATTTAGATACTCATACTATAGGGAGGGTCTCAGTTTTGATATTAGAAGCATTGAGCTATCACATCTCATGCTATCGGAAGGGTCTCAGGATTGGAATGGGATGGAGTTGGATATCACATCTCAAGCTATCTCAGGATTGGAATGGGAAGGAGTTTGATATCACATCTCAAGCTATAGGAAGGGTCTCAGGTTTGGAAGGGGAAGTATTTGGATCTCACATCTCATGTTTTAGGACGGGTCTCAGGTTTGGTATTAGAAGCATTGAGATATCACATCTCATGGTATAGGAAGGGTCTCAGGATTGGAATGGGAAGGAGTTGGATATCACATCTCAAGCTATCTCAGGTTTGGAATGGGAAGGAGTTTGATATCACATCTCATGTTATAGGAAGGGTCTCAGGATTGGAATGGCAAGGAGTTGGATATCACATCTCATGCTAAAGGAAGGGTCTCAGGTTTGATAGAAGCATTGAGATCACATCTCATGCTATAGGAAGGAACTCAGGATTGCAATGGGAAGGAGTTGGATATCACATCTCATGCCATAGGATGGGTCATCAGGTTTGGTATAAGCATTGAGATATCACATCTCTGCTATCGGAAGGGTCTCAGGATAGGAATGGGAAGGACTTAGATACTCATACTATAGGGAGGGTCTCAGTTTTGATATTAGAAGCATTGAGCTATCACATCTCATGCTATCGGAAGGGTCTCAGGATTGGAATGGGATGGAGTTGGATATCACATCTCAAGCTATCTCAGGATTGGAATGGGAAGGAGTTTGATATCACATCTCAAGCTATAGGAAGGGTCTCAGGTTTGGAAGGGGAAGTATTTGGATCTCACATCTCATGTTTTAGGACGGGTCTCAGGTTTGGTATTAGAAGCATTGAGATATCACATCTCATGCTATAGGAAGGGTCTAAGGATTGGAATGGGAAGGAGTTGGATATCACATTTTATGCTATAGGAAGGGTCTCAGGTTTGGTATGAGAAACATTGAGATATCACATCTCATGTTATTGGAAGGATATCAATTTTGGTATTAGAAGCATTGAGATATCACATCTCTGCTATCGAAAGGGTCTCAGGATTGGAATGGGAAGGAGTTGGATATCCCATCTCATGTTATAGGAAGGGTCTCAGGTTTGGTATTAGAAGCATTGAGATATCACATCTCATGCTATAGGAAGGGTCTCAGGATTGGAATGGGAAGGGCTTGGATATCCCATCTCATGTTATAGGACGGGTCTCAGGTGTGGTATTAGAAGCATTGAGATATCACATTGCATGCTGTAGGAAGGGTCTCAGGTTTGGAATGGGAAGGAGTTGGATATCACATATGCTAAAGGAAAGGTCTCAGGTTTGGAAGGGGAAGGATGTGGATCTCACATCTCATGTTTTAGGACGGGTCTCAGGTTTGGTATTAGAAGCCTTGAGATATCACATCTCATGGTATGATAAGGGTCTCAGGATTGGAATGGGAAGGAGTTGGACATCACATCTCAAGCTACCTCAGGATTGGAATGGGAAGGAGTTTGATATCACATCTCGAGCTATAGGAAGGGTCTCAGGTTTGGGAAGGGAAGGATTGGGATTTCACATCTCATGTTATAGGATGGTTCTCAGGTTTGGTATTAGAAGCATTGAGATATCACATCTCATGCTATAGGAAGGGTCTCAGGATTGGAATGTGAAGGATTTGGATATCACCTCATGCTAAAGGTAGGGTCTCAGGTTTGGTATAAGCATTGAGATATCACATCTCTGCTATCGGAAGGGTCTCAGGATTGGATTGGGAAGGAGTTGGATATCCCTTATGCTATAGGAAGGGTATCAGGTTAGAATGGGAAGGAGTTGGATATCACATCTCATGCTATAGGAAGGGTCTCAAGATTGAACTGGGAAGGATTTGGATATCCCATCTCTTGCTATAGGAAGGGTCTCAGGTTTTTTATTAGAAACATTGAGATATCACATCTCATGCTATAGGAAGGGTTTCAGGATTGGAATGGGAAGGAGTTGGATATCCCTTCTCATGCTAAAGGAAGGTCAGGTTGGAATGGGAAGGAGTTGGATATCACATCTCGTTATAGGAAGGGTCTCAGGATTGGAATGGGAAGGATTTGGATATCACATCTCTTGCTATAGGAAGGGTCTCAGGTTTTTTATTAGAAACATTGAGCCATCACATCTCATGCTATAGGAAGGGTTTCAGAATTGGAATGGAAGGATTTGGATATCACATCTCATGCTAATTGAAGGGTCTCAGGTTTGGAAGGGGAAGGATTTGGATATCATAACTCATGTTATAGGACGGGTCCCAGGTTTGGTATTAGAAGCATTGAGATATCACATCTCATGCTATAGGAGGTGTCTCAGGATTGGAATGGGAAGGAGTTGGATATCACGTCTCATGTTATAGGAAGGGTCTCAGGATTGGAATGGCAAGGAGTTGGATATCACATCTCATGCTAAAGGAAGGGTCTCAGGTTTGATAGAAGCATTGAGATCACATCTCATGCTATAGGAAGGAACTCAGGATTGCAATGGGAAGGAGTTGGATATCACATCTCATGCCATAGGATGGGTCATCAGGTTTGGTATAAGCATTGAGATATCACATCTCTGCTATCGGAAGGGTCTCAGGATAGGAATGGGAAGGACTTAGATACTCATACTATAGGGAGGGTCTCAGTTTTGATATTAGAAGCATTGAGCTATCACATCTCATGCTATCGGAAGGGTCTCAGGATTGGAATGGGATGGAGTTGGATATCACATCTCAAGCTATCTCAGGATTGGAATGGGAAGGAGTTTGATATCACATCTCAAGCTATAGGAAGGGTCTCAGGTTTGGAAGGGGAAGTATTTGGATCTCACATCTCATGTTTTAGGACGGGTCTCAGGTTTGGTATTAGAAGCATTGAGATATCACATCTCATGGTATAGGAAGGGTCTCAGGATTGGAATGGGAAGGAGTTGGATATCACATCTCAAGCTATCTCAGGTTTGGAATGGGAAGGAGTTTGATATCACATCTCAAGCTATAGGAAGGGTCTCAGGTTTGGAAAGGGAAGGATTTGGATTTCACATCTCATGTTATAGGATGGTTCTCATGTTTGGTTTTAGTAGCATTGAGATATCACATCTCATGCTATCGGAAGGGTCTCAGGTTTGGAAAAGGAAGGATTTGGAGTTCACATGTTATAGGATGGTTCTCAGGTTTGGTTTTAGAAGCATTACGATATAACATCTCATGCTATAGGAAGGGTCTCAGGTTTGGAATGGGAAGGAGTTGGATATCACATTGAATGGGAAGGAGTTTGATATCACATCTCAAGCTATAGGAAGGGTCTCAGGTTTGGAAAGGGAATGATTTGGATTTCACATCTCATGTTATAGGATGGTTCTCATGTTTGGTTTTAGAAGCATTGAGATATCACATCTCATGCTATCAGAAGGGTCTCAGGTTTGGAATGGGAAGGAGTTTGATATCACATCTCATGCTATAGGAAGGATCTCAGGTTTGGTATTAGAAGCATTGAGATATCACATCTCATGCTATAGGAAGGGTCTCAGGATTGGAATCGGAAGGAGTTGTATATGACATCTCATGCTGTTAAGACGGATTTCTGAACTCTGTCCTGGTGGCGCAGAAGTTCAGAAGGCCAACCTAATTACTTGGAACAGGGTAACCTCTGGACGAGCCAGACCAATCAAGGTAGCGATCGGATTTGGATATCACATCTCATGCTAAAGGAAGGGTCTTAGGTTTGGAAGGGGAAGGATTTGGATATCACATCTCATGTTATAGGACGGGTCCCAGGTTTGGTATTAGAAGCATTGAGCACTGAGACCCTTCCTATGGCATGAGATGTGATATCCAACTCCATCCCATTCCAATCCTGAGACCCTTCCGATAGCATGAGATGTGAAATCTCAATGCTTCTATCAAACCTGAGACCCTTCCTTTAGCATGACATGTGATATCCAACTCCTTCCCATTCCAATCCTGAGACCCTTCCTATAGCATGAGATGTGATATCTCAATGCTTCTAATACCAAAACTGAGACCCTTCTTTAAGCATGAGATGTGATATCCAACTCCTTGCCGTTCCAAACCTGAGACCCTTCCTATAGCATATGTGATATCCAACTCCTTCCCATTCCAAACCTGAGACCCTTCCTATAGCAAGAATGTAATATCCAACTCCTTCCCATTCCAATCCTGAGACCTTTCCTATAGCATGAGATGTGATATCTCAATGCTTCTAATAGAAAACCTGAGATCCTTCCTGAGACCTGAGATGGGATATCCAAGCCCTTCCCATTCCAATCCTGAGACCCTTCCTATAGCATGAGATGTGAAATCTCAATGCTTCTAATACCAAACCTGAGACCCTTCCTATAACATGAGATGGGATATCCAACTCCTTCCCATTCCAATCCTGAGACCCTTTCGATAGCAGAGATGTGATATCTCAATGCTTATACCAAACCTGAGACCCTTCCTATGGCATGAGATGTCATATACTACTCCTTTACATTCCAATCCTGAGACCCTTCCTATAGCATGAGATGTGATATCTCAATGCTTCTACCAAACCTGAGACCCTCCCTATAGCATGAGATGTGATATCCAACTCCTTCCCATTCCAATCCTGAGACCCTTCCTATAGCATGAGATGTGATATCTCAATGCTTCTAATACCACACCTGATATCCTTCCTATAACATGAGATGTGATATCCAACTCCTTTCCATTCCAATACTGAGATCCTTCCTATACCATGAGATGTGATATCTCAATGTTTCTCATACCAAACCTGAGGCCCTTCCTATAGCAAGAGATGTGATATACAAATCCTTCCCAAACCTGATACCCTTCCCATAGCATGAGATGTGATATCCGACTCCTTCCCAATCCAATCCTGAGACCCTTCCTATAGCATGAGATGTAATATCACAATGCTTGTAATACCAAACCTGAGACCCTTCCTATAGCATGAGATGTGATATCCAACTCCTTCCCATTCCAATCCTGAGACCCTTCCTATAGCATGAGATGTGATATCTCAATGCTTCTAATACCAAAACTGAGACCCTTCTTTAAGCATGAGATGTGATATCCAACTCCTTGCCGTTCCAAACCTGAGACCCTTCCTATAGCATATGTGATATCCAACTCCTTCCCATTCCAAACCTGAGACCCTTCCTATAGCAAGAATGTAATATCCAACTCCTTCCCATTCCAATCCTGAGACCTTTCCTATAGCATGAGATGTGATATCTCAATGCTTCTAATAGAAAACCTGAGATCCTTCCTGAGACCTGAGATGGGATATCCAAGCCCTTACCATTCCAATCCTGAGACCCTTCCTATAGCATGAGATGTGAAATCTCAATGCTTCTAATACCAAACCTGAGACCCTTCCTATAACATGAGATGGGATATCCAACTCCTTCCCATTCCAATCCTGAGACCCTTTCGATAGCAGAGATGTGATATCTCAATGCTTATACCAAACCTGAGACCCTTCCTATGGCATGAGATGTCATATACAACTACTTCCCATTCCAATCCGGAGACCCTTCCTATAGCATGAGATGTGATATCCAAATCCTTCCCATTCCAAACCTGAGACCCTTCCTATAGCATGAGATGTGATATCTCAATGCTTCTAATACCAAACCTGAGACCCTTCCTATAGCATGAGATGTGATATCCAACTCCTTCCCTTTCCAAACCTGAAACCCTTCCGATTGCAGAGATGTGATATCTCAATGCTTATACCAAACCTGAGACCCTTCCTATGGCATGAGATGTGATATCCAACTCCTTCCCATTCTAATCCTGAGATCCTTCCTATACCATGAGATGTGATATCTCAATGTTTCTCATACCAAACCTGAGGCCCTTCCTATAGCAAGAGATGTGATGTACAAACCCTTCCCATTCCAAACCTGAGACCCTTCCTATAGCATGAGATGTGATATCCAACTCCTTCCCAATCCAATCCTGAGACCCTTCCTATATGAGATGTAATATCACAATGCTTGTAATACCAAACCTGAGACCCTTCCTATAGCATAAGATGTGATATCCAACTCCTTCCCATTCCAATCCTTAGACCCTTCCTATAGCATGAGATGTGATATCTCAATGCTTCTAATACCAAACCTGAGACGCTTCTTAAAGCATGAGATGGGATATCCAACTCCTTCCTATACCAATCCTGAGACCCTTATGATAGCAGAGATGTGATATCTCAATGCTTATACCAAACCTGAGACCCTTCCTATGGCATGAGATGTGATATCCAACTCCTTCCCATTCCAATCCTGGGACCCTTCCTATACCATGAGATGTGATATCTCAATGCTTCTACCAAACCTGAGACCCTTCCTATAGCATGAGATGTGATATCCAACTCCTTCCCATTCAAATCCTGAGACCCTTCCTATACCATGAGATGTGATATCTCAATGTTTCTAATACCAAACCTGAGACCCGTCCTAAAACATGAGATGTGAGATCCAAATCCTTCCCCTTCCAAACCTGAGACCCTTCCTATAGCTTGAGATGTGATATCAAACACCTTCCCATTCCAATCCTGAGATAGCTTGAGATGTGATATCCAACTCCTTCCCATTCCAATCCTGAGACCCTTCCGATAGCATGAGATGTGATATCTCAATGCTTCTAATATCAAAACTGAGACCCTCCCTATAGCATGAGATGTGATATCTGAGTCCTTCCCATTCCTATCCTGAGACCCTTCCGATAGCAGAGATATGATATCTCAATGCTTATACCAAACCTGAGACCCTTCCTATAGCATGAGATGTGATATCTCAATGCTTCTATCAAACCTGAGACCCTTCCTTTAGCATGAGATGTGATATCCAACTCCTTCCCATTCCAATCCTGAGACCCTTCCTATAGCATGAGATGTAATATCTCAATGCTTCTATCAAACCTGAGACCCTTCCTTTAGCATGAGATGTGATATCCAACTCCTTCGCCTTCCAAACCTGAGACCCTTCCTTTAGCATGAGATGTGATATCCAAATCCTTCCCATTCCAATCCTGAAACCCTTCCTATACCATGAGATGTGATATCTCTATTTTTCTAATAAAAAACATGAGACCCTTCCTGTAGCAAGAGATATGATATCCAAATCCTTCCCATTCCAATCCTGAGACCCTTCCTATAACATGAGATGTGATATCCAACTGCTTCCCATTCCAACCTGAGACCCTTCCTATAGAATGAGAAGGGATATCCAACTCCTTCCCATTCCAATCCTGAGACCCTTCCTATACCATGAGATGTGATATCTCAATGCTTCTAATACCAAACCTGGGACCCGTCCTATAACATGAGATATGATATCCAAATCCTTCCCATTCCAATCCTGAAACCCTTCCTTTAGCATGAGATGTGATATCTCAATGTTTCTAATAAAAAACCTGAGACCCTTCCTATAGCAAGAGATGTGATATCCAAATCCTTCCCATTCCAATCCTGAGACCCTTCCTATAACATGAGATGTGATATCCAACTCCTTCCCATTCCAATCCTGAAACCCTTCCTATGGCATGAGATGTGATATCCAATTCCTTCCCAATCCAATCCTGAGACCAATGTGATATCTCAATGCTTATACCTAACCTGAGACCCTTCCTATGGCATGAGATGTGATATCCAACTCCTTCCCATTCCAATCCTGAGACCCTTCCTATAGCATGAGATGTGATATCTCAATGCTTCTAATATCAAACCTGAGATCCTTCCTATAACATGAGATGTGATATCCAAATCCTTCCACTTCCAAACCTGAGACCCTCCCTTTAGCATGAGATGTGATATCCGACTCCTTCCCAATCCAATCCTGAGACCAATGTGATATCTCAATGCTTCTACCAAAACTGAGACCCTTCCTTTAGCATGAGATGTGATATCCAACTCCTTCCCATTCCAATCCTGAGACCCTTCTGATAGCATGAGATGTGATATCTCAATGCTTCTAATATCAAACCTGAGATCCTTCCTATAACATGAGATGTGATATCCAAATCCTTCCACTTCCAAACCTGAGACCCTCCCTTTAGCATGAGATGTGATATCCGACTCCTTCCCAATCCAATCCTGAGACCAATGTGATATCTCAATGCTTCTACCAAAACTGAGACCCTTCCTTTAGCATGAGATGTGATATCCAACTCCTTCCCATTCCAATCCTGAGACCCTTCTGATAGCATGAGATGTGATATCTCAATGCTTCTAATACCAAACCTGAGATCCTTCCTATAGCATGAGATGTGATATCTCAATGCTTCTAATACCAAACCCGAGATCTTCCTATAGCATGAGATGTGATATCTCAATGCTTCTATCAAACCTGAGACACTTCCTTTAGCATGAGATGTGATATCCAACTCCTTCCCATTCCAATCCTGAGACCCTTCCTATAGCATAAGATGTAATATCTCAATGCTTCTATCAAACCTGAGACCCTTCCTTTAGCATGAGATGTGATATCCAACTCCTTCCCCTTCCAAACCTGAGACCCTTCCTTTAGCATGAGATGTGATATCCAAATCCTTCCCATTACAATCCTGAAACCCTTCCTATACCATGAGATGTGTTATCTCTATGTTTCTAATAAAAAACATGAGACCCTTCCTATAGCAAGAGATATGATATCCAAATCCTTCCCATTCCAATCCTGAGACACTTCCTATAACATGAGATGTGATATCCAACTCCTTCCCATTCCAACCTGAGACCCTTCCTATAGCATGAGAAGGGATATCCAACTCCTTCCCATTCCAATCCTGAGACCCTTCCTATTCCATGAGATGTGATATCTCAATGCTTCTAATACCAAACCTGGGACCTGTCCTATAACATGAGATATGATATCCAAATCCTTCCCATTCCAATCCTGAAACCCTTCCTTTAGCATGAGATGTGATATCTCAATGTTTCTAATAAAAAACTTGAGACCCTTCCTATAGCAAGAGATGTGATATCCAAATCCTTCCCATTCCACTCCTGAGACCCTTCCTATAACATGAGATGAGATATCCAACTCCTTCCCATTCCAATCCTGAAACCCTTCTTATAGCATGAGATGTGATATCTCAATATTTCTAATAAAAAACCTGAGACCCTTCCTATAGCAAGAGATGTGATATCCAAATCCTTCCCATTCCAATCCTGAGATCCTTCCTATAACATGAGATGTGATATCCAATTCCTTCCCATTCCAAACCTGAGACCCTTCCTATTGGATGAGATGTGATATCCAACTCCTTCCCATTCCAATCCTGAGACCAATGTGATATCTCAATGCTTATACCAAACCTGAGACCCTTCATATGGCATGAGATGTGATATCCAACTCCTTCCCATTCCAATCCTGAGACACTTCCTATAGCATGAGATGTGATATCTCAATGCTTCTACCAAAACTGAGACCCTTCCTTTAGCATGAGATGTGATATCCAACTCCTTCCTATTCCAATCCTGAGACCCTTCCTATAGCATGAGATGTGATATCTCAATGCTTCTACCAAACCTGAGACCCTTCCTATAGCATGAGATGTGATATCCAACTCCTTCCCATTCCAATCCTGAGACCCTTCCTATACCATGAGATGTGATATCTCAATGTTTCTAATACCAAACCTGAGACCCGTCCTAAAACATGAGATGTGAGATCCAAATCCTTCCCCTTCCAAACCTGAGACCCTTCCTATAGCTTGAGATGTGATATCAAACTCCTTCCCATTCCAATCCTGAGATAGCTTGAGATGTGATATCCAACTCCTTCCCATTCCAATCCTTTGACCCTTCCGATAGCATGAGATGTGATATCTCAATCTTTCTCATACCAAACCTGAGGCCCTTCCTATAGCAAGAGATGTGATGTACAAATCCTTCCCATTCCAAACCTGAGACCCTTCCTATAGCATGAGATGTGATATCCAACTCCTTCCCAATCCAATCCTGAGACCCTTCCTATAGCATGAGATGTAATATCACAATGCTTGTAATACCAATCCTGAGACCCTTCCTATAGCATAAGATGTGATATCCAACTCCTTCCCATTCCAATCCTGAGACCCTTCCTATACCATGAGATGTGATATCTCAATGCTTCTAATACCAAACCTGGGACCCGTCCTATAACATGAGATATGATATCCAAATCCTTCCCATTCGAATCCTGAAACTCTTCCTTTAGCATGAGATGTGATATCTCAATGTTTCTAATAAAAAACCTGAGACCCTTCCTATAGCAAGAGATGTGATATCCAAATCCTTCCCATTCCAATCCTGAGACCCTTCCTATAACATGAGATGTGATATCCAACTCCTTCCCATTCCAATCCTGAAACCCTTCCTATAGCATGAGATGTGATATCTCAATGTTTCTGATAAAAAACCTGAGACCCTTCCTATAGCAAGAGATGTGATATCCAAATCCTCCCCATTCCAATCCTGAGATCCTTCCTATAACATGAGATGTGATATCCAATTCCTTCCCATTCCAAACCTGAGACCCTTCCTATTGGATGAGATGTGATATCCAACTCCTTCCCAATCCAATCCTGAGACCAATGTGATATCTCAATGCTTATACCAAACCTGAGACCCTTCCTATGGCATGAGATGTGATATCCAACTCCTTCCCATTCCAATCCTGAGACCCTTCCTATAGCATGAGATGTGATATCTCAATGCTTCTACCAAAACTGAGACCCTTCCTTTAGCATGAGATGTGATATCCAACTCCTTCCCATTCCATTCCTGAGACCCTTCCTATAGCATGAGATGTGATATCTCAATGCTTCTAATATCAAACCTGAGATCCTTCCTGTTAGGAAAGATTTCGTAATTGTAGGTAATCTTCCTTCCATGTGGCAACCCCTAAACTTTTTGCTATTGTTTTTAACCTTGTTCTTGACTTTGCCAGAGAAGTACAGCCTTCTGCCGCACTTCTCTGGGCTTTCGCTCCTTTCTTACGGGGAAACTGGCATGCCCTTAAGACAGTCAGTACCGGGGAACGTTGTTTCCCGTAGTTTCTTTTATCGTGTCGCAGCTTTAGTGCAACACGACACAAGAGGGCACTGTAAGCTAAGTTACAGCTCTCTTGGGTCTCTAGCCTTCTACAGGCCCTAGATACTCGTTTAGGATGGTATTTGATCGGTGCAAGTCATTCAGGGACTGGAATGGTGGCAGCGATCGTTTTGTATATTTTGAGCTCCTTTTGGCGTTCTGAGCACGTTTTTGCACTGAACCCAAAATGGTGGCCTGGCTCCCCAAAATGGCCAGACCACGAGGCTCCTTTGTCCTGTCCACTGACCGTCTTGCTCCCTTCACCTTCCCCAGGTCCAGCGACCTGGAAACCTTCCTTATTTGGGCATGTACTTTCCCGCGAAACACGGATGCTTTCGCGGGCTTCTACATGTCGTTTGTGTGCCTCCAGGGTGTGGGCTGGGATGTCTGGTCCTAATACACATCCTGGGTGCCAGAGAGTCTAGGGTGGTGTGAATGCTTGGGACCACCGTGGTCCGTGATTGGTCCACGTATGGTATGTGTGTTGATGAGCGGATCTCCCATTGGCTCCCCTCCGTTTTGGCGCGAAGGGAACCATGGATAAGAGGAGGCTGGAAACACCACTACCATGTCGATCTCCTGAGTTCTCACGAACGAAGGAATACAGGAGCCAAGTATCCTGCAACCAAGAGGCTGGACCGAGGAATCGCTGGTGACCCGCTGAAGGAATCCTCCTTTGCACTGCTGTCGTCCTGAAAGTCCCTGTCCTCCTTTGATCGAACCAGATGGCCTGTATTGGTGCTTCGACCTTTGGGATAGCAGTAACAGCTATTCCCGGCATCTTCAACCATCTCCTGCCAAGTAAGCCTTCGGAAGCGTCTCTGGGCCATCCAGTTGACTGACCAGCTTACAAAGGAGTCTGGCTCTGCAACCGCCGCCAGGTTGTGCAGTATCTCGAGTCCTTGTCACTCTCCCACGCTTCGTGCACTTGGCGTTCCCAGGTCTGAAGGGAGGAGTGTACTTTTGACTCAGATACGCACGGCCGCTCCGTTGTCCTGCTGCGGCAACAAACTGTGCCGGTTTCGTCGATTGGGACGTCTTTTTGCTCTACACGACTACAAAGCGTTCCCTGCTCTTCTGAACCTGCCAGCTGCTGAAACTAACGTGGAGAAGCCTGGGACTGCTTGCTTCGGGGACCGGTGAGTAGCATAGCTAGGATCTGGTCGCCCTCCTGCAGTAGCCCATTGCTTTTCCCCGCTGTGTAAAACAGCACCCTTTTCGCCCGTACTCGCGCTCTGCTTCTGCCCGCTGTGGAGGCTGCGCTTGAGTTGCGGACCCTGTTCTTCTTCTGCTGTGCACTAACCCGAACTGCCTGACTTCCTTCGAAGAGCTTCTCCTTTTGCCCGTTGGCACCAGCGCGTGCAGGTACTTTGAGCACCAGGCTCCACTCTTCGCAGGGCTCGGACTTCCATCTAGTTAGGAGCCTATGAAGGCGAACTGAGTCGAAAGCATTATCGCACTGCCTGTTTTCCTTCCCTTTCAGGTGGACTACATATTTCGTGCTTTAAACGCTTGCGACTGTAGTATTTGTATATATATTGTGTTGATATGGTATGTGTTGGTTTAATATTGTGATATTGTGCTTTTCTCGCTACGGTCGTTGTTTTAAAGGCCTTAAAATAAATGTGTATATATTTTTGATATAACACCTGTTTGGAGTAGTTTGTAAGTGTTCTGGTTTTGTGTGCTCATTGCGGGCTTTCAGTCACCCTCACCCCTCTTGAGATCTAGTCTTGACCGCCGCGATCGCTACCTTGATTGGTCTGGCTCGTCCAGAGGTTACCCTGTTCCAAGTAATTAGGTTGGCCTTCTGAACTTCTGCGCCACCAGGACAGAGTTCAGAAATCCGTCTTAACAAATTGGTGGCAGCGGTGGGATACGACTGAAGGTATCCAGTGTTGCGCTCGAACTAAGGCATTTCAGGTTATTCCAACCAGTACACGTAGTGAATTGTTGTAATATAACTTTAAAAAGGCCATAGTCCTATCACACAGTATGGAAACAAGTACCTTGTTAACTTTGAATGCTTCTAAATCAGAAACACTAAAAAAGATGTGTGCGGAGAGAGGGGTTTCCTCTCAAGGCACGAAATTGGAAATGATCCAAAGAATCGTGGCGTGGCAAGAAGCGCAGCTTGACGCTATCACTTCTGAGGACAGTGCGGAAGGTGGTGGGGCTGCTCTCACTGGCAGAACCGACGGTTCTGCCGCCGCACTGATCCATCGCGACCACGAGGACAGGGAGGACGAGATGTCTAATGTTTCCTCTGCCAGTGCTGATGGGGAGGCTATGCTTGAATTCAAGAAGCAAGAGCTGCGGTTTAGGCAGCAGGAGCTTGAATTCAGCATAGCCAAACTAAAAATCGAACAGGCAGAAAAACAAAAAGACAGGGATCACCAGTTGGAACTGGCCAAGCTTCAGGTTGCAACTGGGTCCGCGGGTCCTGGACATGGGTCTGGGGCCTCCTCTCATCCACGGTTTCCAAAAGATCTGCTCAGTGCGTATGAAGAAGGGAATGACATTATGGACTGGCTGAATGCGTTTGAGTATGCATGCGAAGTTCAGAAAGTTGACAATGCTGATAAGATTGCGTGGTTACTCAGTAGACTGCCCCATTCTGGCTGTAGTGCCATTATGGAGATGTCGAAGGCTGAGCGAGCTGATTTCGCAATGTTGAAGCAGACTCTCATTTTAAAGTTTGGGAAGACTCCGGCCCAATATTTAAAACGTTTTAGAGAGTATAAGAAAAAGGAAGGTGGTACTTGGGTATCGTATGTCGCTGAATCCTTGAAAAACTTAACTGGCTGGGTCGAAGGTTATATGGTTTCTACCTTCGCCGGCATGATAAATCTTGTCATGCTGGAACATATTTTTGCTTCTTCTTCCCTGGAGCTTAAGCAGCATTTGGCCGATTCGAAGGAGATAGATCCTAAGAAGCTGGCCATTGCAGCAGATTTATGGGTGTCACATCGAGTGTCCCATAAGGACAAAACTCATCCTGGTAAGCAGGAGGAAGGGAAAAAGTTCAAAGATATGGCGGGTGGGGAATCTGCTAAATCTTCTTCCCATAAGGGCCACAAACAGAAAAACAAGGGTAAAACACACGAGAACTCACAGGGTAGTGGAGGGCAGCCTCCGAAACAGAACTCTGGTTACAATAAGCCTCCCTATGTAAACAGACCCATTGGATCGTGTTTTGCTTGTGGAGCAACTGACCATGTGAAGGGGGATCCCCGTTGTAAGGTTAGACCTTTGGGGGTCCACTCCGCTAATCTGGCCTTCTCCTCCTACGAGGAAGAAGAGATTACAGGAGCATCCTTCTCCTCAGACTCATTTCCCAGCGGAATAGAGGCTGAGGTAGTTTTAGTGTCCCTGGGTTCCTGGGAGCCTAAAGTCGCAGAGGCTTATGCTAGGATTCCGGATAATACCAAGCACTACTTTAAAGACAGTGTGCTGATCAATGGAGTAGATACTCCAGCTCTTAGGGATAGTGGGTGCAGTCGCACTGTAGTGGATTCTACCTTGGTAGACTCAGAGGAAGTTGCCAGAGCTACTCTGATGCCCACTAAGTTGGCTGACGGCCCCCTCCGTATGTTTCCCGTGATCCCTGTAAATCTTACTTTAAATGGTACAGCAGTCAGGATTCCAGTGAGCATTCAGAGAAACGTCCCGGGAAAGGTCTTACTAGGTAATGATCTCAGAGCTCTAGGGCTCGTAGGAGACACTGCCGAACGACCCTACACACGGTCTCAAGCACGGGCAGCATTGGCCAAGTCCAATACGCCGCCCCAGCCAAAGGTGAAACCCAAGGCGAAAAGAGTCAACAAGTCACGACGAGGGAAAGAGAATATTCCCCCGAGCTCGCCTACCACTGCGGTGGAGGAAGTTGGTCAATCGCCTGGACCTGACGAGGAGGTGGCGATGCCTGAAGTTTTCGACCCCAACGATCATCCTGAACTAAAAGACTTGTTAGTTGAAGGAGGTCCTGATAGGGACGAATTCAGTAAAGGCCAACGTGAGTGCCCATCTCTGGAAGGCCTAAGGAGACAGGCCTGCTCCCAGCTTGAGGGTGAACCTCATGGGACGCATAGGATTTATTGGGAAGGTGGACTCCTGTATAGCCAGTATATGTTTGAATTGACTGTCCAAGTGAATGGTTTATACATTGCTGTGTCTAGCCTAGCCTCCCCGGGCGCTTTGGGGTATATGACCGTATCACGGTCCAAATGTTTTATTTTTAATTTTGGTTTTTTGCTTGATGTATGCTCAACCATCTATTCGTATTTGTATACACTGTGAAGCTGTCATTGGTTGTTTTGCTATGTAAGTGGGTGGCATGGGTTTTACATTAGGAAGTTATCCCTTTACATTTTGTGAGGGATCATTTAAATTGTGGAGCATATAAGGCTTAGGACAGGACTCGCTTAGTCTTTACCGTGGTATTCTAGTTTTTAACATCTAGTATAAAGCCTGGCTGCACAGTGGTTCTTTTGTATCCTACTGTCAGCCACAGCGTTAGGTACTTTTGAACGGTAAGGAGGGACACAGGCGTCTACCTAGGTTGGCGCTTGGTCCCTCCTCCGTTCTACACTCACTTTGTTTAGCGACGCTCCACGAGCACAGTATTGAATTTTAACGCGCTGTCTTTTTCGTAACATGCTTCAGGTACACGCAGATTTATTTGCAGCTGCCAGCTGCGGGGAGTGGTCCCAGCGTGTGTTGACGTTGCCGTCGTCGTGACAACACACATTGTTGCCCCTACCATCATGGCGTCAGGGTGACGTTTTGCGCATGTGCACCATTTGCGTTGACTCTTTTATAACATTGGGCTCACAGCAGCGATACATCGCTTGCAGCCGGACGCCCAGCACAGATACTATGCAATGTGAGTTTGGCTTTTAGGAACACAGTTACGATGACCAGCAGGAGATATTTTTTTGCTCGTGATGTGCACTCTGTGAAGTGTAGTCCATGTACGATCATGTAGTCATGGCTTGTTTACGTGAGGCGTAGTAGATTGTGTTATTGGGGAGTGTTTGATGTGGACATTCTTTATATTTACAAGTGATGTTGTTCACATTATGGTGCCTTGTAGGATTTAGATATTGGGCCTCATTACGACCCTGGCGGAAATGGAAAAATGATGGCGGAAATGCAATACCGCCATCGAACACCGCTCGTTGCGATTATGACCCGTCACCATAAAGTACGATGCCATTAGCGACACCGCAGTGAACGGCAACGCTAACTGCACCAAGTACGCGCACGCGCGCCTTGCAAAACCGGAATCACCGCCATGGCGCAACGGTACGCGAATTCTGACCCTAGCGGACATGTACTGAACGCCATCAAGCACGTCGTAAAGTACCATTCCGCCATGGCGAGAAATACGGCATCGTGAACCAACCGTAAATGGCCCACTGAGTGCCTGTACTCCACTCCCTGGCCACATTGCACAACTCCTGGCAGGCGCAATGTACTCACACTATGCAACCAGTGAAATCTACAATTCACCCATGCATGCCAACGTAGAAATGCATGCAGGGGCTCAAAGCGCCCCGTGAGTGGGCATCCATGTACGGCATGTCACCATAGCCGTACTGATGCAGCACAGGCATGTGAAGGTACAATACATCAAAATGAAAATCAAGAACACATGACACAAAACAACAGTAGTCCCCCATCGCTTGCCACCAGCGCAAGGCAACATCCAAAACAGCATCCTGAGGGGGATTGCACCAGCCCTGTACTCTTGCCAGTAAACAAACCAACCATCAGCAGAAGCATGTACCACACAAGTTGGCAGAGTGACTGAGCAGCCAGGCTCATCCCAAGAGGGGCCGATGGGAGCTGCAGGGCACAGATGGCATGAATACAGAAGCTATTCCAATGGACATGACCCCAGTCCCCCTCCAACAAACGCACGCAAACACAGTCACCTGTGACCAGCCACATTCTGAACATCCCATCATTCCACCAATCGACCTGGCTGACAGGCACCAGTCGGCCAAAAGCCAATCCCCCGCCCCTGAACAGCACATCATGTAAACAGTCACAATGGCAGCCCCTATCCGTGACCATACTGTGCTACGTAGGCAAACGCGGCCAGTACTGTACCACACAACTCAACTCAGAAGGCGGAACACAATGCAGATCATCTCGCAATACATACCGCCACAAATCGAAAATCGCCACATCACCTGCAAAGAATAACGCAACACGACAAATATCGGAATACAATTTAAATGCACATCCAAATGACAAAGGCCCCACAGCAATTTGCAAAATAACACCAAAACATCCATCATCACCGAGGGCTGCATCTGCAATAATTGACCAGCTTCCACTTGTGTGACGCCCTGTACCATCATGGCACACAGGGCCTACATCAACGTTCCAAAAGGCAACATGGAAGCGGCAAGAACCGCAGGTCCGTCCCATGAGGCAGGCACTAGTCGAGCTGAAAGGCCGAAATGTTGCACCTAGCCACCAGTACAGCGTAAGGGCATGTGGCCCATTGGCGATCGTCCCATAAGATCGAAATGGTGCTCCACTGATTCACCCGAAGCTGCAGGTGTCGAGAGTAAAACCCATCTGGAGGAGTGGCGTAGAGATGGCATCTGCAATAGGGCAGGAGATACCTGTCACCCAAATGAAACACAAATTAACCGATTGCATTACGGGACTCATGATGCATTACAATCTTCATTCAACACACCAAATCCACACCCATATGCATGCTAGCCCACTCCAAAGGAATATACAGACCCCTAAATCAGTATCGATTCATAACGAAATCAATCGAGGTAAATACACCATTGGCAACGTCGGTTACTGTGCATGCGTCCGTCAAGATAGAACCCATGACATGGGATTAGTAACGTGCCTAGACACAAGTGTATGAAGGCGCGTCGAGACAGGGAGGATCCGACAAGGGCAGATAGACGTAAGTCCCACTATGGCAGCCTTGCATCACATAGCGCAGGGGAAGGGGAGTGATTCAAAAAACCCATGTACATGGCAGACCCTAAACGGAATCATCTGTCCATGCATCCATTCATCATTCCCTCATCCCGCAATGAAAACGCATGAATATTCACTCACATAATATGTGAAACTTCCATCGCGTCTGTGCGTAATGCAGTCTGCAAAAACCACTGTGCTCCTGGCCGGATCTGTAGTGTTGTGAAGCAAGATGGATTTGGGAACGTCCTGCCTTATCGTCCACTACGCTATTGCGCATCCCATTCAATTCATATCATTCATTGCTTGCTCGTTATGGGCCATGTCCCAAGGACATTCTACAATAGAACGTTACATTTCCAGCCAGACCTGTGGGCGTATCCTCGCCGCTACTTCAAAACCAAAAATGCTGGCCTTCGAATTCCTCACTTGCAACATTACGTCGAAAAGGCTTCTGTGAACGCTTGCATTCACAATTACATCAATGTAGTGCGGCTGTGTGTCATAATGCTAACTGGCTGCAATCACAAATGGGACGCCACGCCCGTCGGTGAAGTACGTTACTGTGCTGCATGAGGGTCGGCCATCGATCGAGCCCTACATACCACTGACTCTTCACAGGTATGTAAGCGGCTGCAATCATAGCATGTGTAACAATGGGAGCATAGCATGAAAATCAGTCAAAGTACATCACACTGCCATCGGGATTTGATACATGATTCCAATCCCAAGATGCCATGCGGCCAAATGCAGCCTTACGTGCGGGACGTGCTCGGCCAGAAGGGATTGCATCTGCCACAGATTCATTCAATCAGCACAGGTGGAGGCCATACAGGCCGACAGCACATATATAGCAGACCCAAACCCCTCCCACAACCACTCCCACTCCAAAATGCTACCGGCAGGACTAGCGATGTTGGGCCTGGGGGACCAGATAGCACTGCAAGTGCTACAACTACAAGAAGACGACGAACAACAACAGGTACAACAACCGGGCGCACAGGGGAGACGGAGGAGAAGGAGGAGGAGGAGGGCAAGGCAGGGTCAGCAAGGCCCACAAGCACTGCCACTACCACCACGCAGGCGGCCCGCAATCCCACGCCTCCGAGCCGATCCGTTCAACCTCACTGCTGAGCAGATCCACACCCTCTACCGTTTGGACCGGGACACCATAATCGCCATTGTGGACATGACACATGCTGACCTCGTGAGCATGATAGATAGCCCAACCGCCATCCCACCCCTACTGAAGGTGGTGTCTGCACTCCACTTCCTGGCCACAGGCACCTACCAGCACACAGTGGGACAGTTGCATGGCATTTCACAGCCACTGTTCTCACGGACACTCTTCCAAGTGCACGATGCCCTCCTGAAGCACGCCGACGACCACATCACACTACCACGCACGTACCAGGAGATTACCAACGCAAAAGTGGGATTCCATGCACTTGGCGGCATCCCGGGTTGCATTGGTGCCATCGACTGCACCCATGTTGAATTGGTTGTCCCACATGCCATGGAGGTCCAGTACCGCAACCGGAAACAATTTCATTCAATCAATGTGCAAATGGTGTGTGACTCCAACAAGATCTTTACGCATTGTTGTGCCAGATTTCCAGGATCTACCCATGATTCTATGGTCCTGAGGAACACAAGAATACCACGCTACATGGAGCGACACGCAGGGCACAGATCCTGGCTACTCGGTGAGTCTCATTCCATGCATGACATCGTGGCCCATTTGATGCGTCAATGACCTTGCAGGAGGGGGGGGGCTACTTAGCACTATCATTCCACTGACACCCTTTATTCGTCTCATACAGGTGATGCCGGGTATCCACTGAAGAGATGGCTCCTTACACCAATCCGGAACCCACAGAACGAGCATGAGGAGGACTACAACCATGCCCACTCACGTACCCGTGTGGTCATTGAACAGGCATTCGGCCTACTGAAGGCTCGTTTCCGCAGCCTCAGCAGGTCTGGCGGGGCACTCATGTACAGCCATGAGAAGGTTTCTAAGATGGTCATGGCATGTGTCATGCTGCACAACATGTGCATACGTAGGAATGTGCCCATGCCCCCTGACGCTGTACTGCATGCACCTGAAGATGATGATGATGATGAGGGTGGGGATGTGGAGGCACCTCAAGGAGTCCATGAGGGACAGGATGCACGTGCAATCCGACAGAGCATCATAGATGCATGCTTCTAGCAACCACGCATGGTGCCTATTACACGGAAAGGGGACCTGTGGCACTGTGTGTGTGTAGTACAGGCACATTGTGGACTGTACGCCTATGAAGGCCTCGTACGCAAATATCAATGTCCACACATGTCATTGGATGATAATGAGGTGCTGTATTGTTAATGTGATTTGATTTATACACCCTATGGACCCGCCACCCAGTGAAGCCCAACACACCCCCTCCACCCTACTACCTCCCCCCCCAACACCAGTGTCCAAATATGCATGCTGTCCGTGGTTAGACGCTATTGCAAGCCCCCTCTACGGGTATCAGGGGCACCCCTGCCCGTGGAGCGCAGGTTCCTGCCAGATCTGCGTTGGGGGCTGCCCTGGACGGAACTTGCCACGGGTGATGTCTCTGCCTGCTCGCGTCCATGCATGTCTCTGAGGGTTTGTGAGAGCTCCGAGAGCACACGGCGCACAGCAGCAAGTTCAGCACAAACGTCTTTGGACGTCGCATGCAGTTCCCCCCTCAGGCTCTCGGTGCTTTTCTCCATTTGTGCTCTCAGGCTCTCGGTGCTTCTCTCCATTTGTGCTCTCAGGCTCTCGGTGCTTCTCTCCATTTCTCCCCTGAGGCTCTCACTACTTTTCTCTATTTGTGCCCTGAGTGTCTCGGTGGATGTTTCCATGGCTGCCCTGGAACCCCCGCATTCATTTGCATGGTCCTTGAGTAGCGTGGACACTTCCTGCTGTTGCTCGATCAGCAGGTCGAGGGACTGTTGCCTCTGCTGGGCCATGGACATTTGCGGTGGTGTGACAGGGGGGCTGCTCAACACATGTTGCCTTGGCACAGGACTTGTGGGGGTTGGCCAGTCGTCGTCTTCAGGGTGCCCCTGCGTGGTTTCGTCATGGTGTAGGGGATGGAACATGCAGGGGGATTGGGAAAGGTCATGGATGGTACCTACGTCGCCAGCACTGTTTTCCGTGTCGGAGCATGCTGGCATGACAGCTGTGTCACCTATGGTGCTGCTACCACCAGAGGCAGTGCCATCAGATACGTTCTTTGGGGGGACCTGTGGTGCTGGGGTTGTGGACTTGCTGGCTGCTGGGGTGCCTGTTGCAGTCCCCTCCAGTGTGCTGCCACTTGATTCCTGCTGCTGCCGTGTCTTGATCCTTGCACCTGAGGTGGAGGCTCTTGGGACGTTGGTCCTGGCACCTCTTTGCAGGCGTGCTGGTAGGGGTGTCCTGCAGCTCGTCGTTGGTATCGGACCCTGTGGTGGAGTAAAGAGGGGCGAGCGTTAGTTATGGGTCTGTCGGATTTGGAATGGCAACGTATCAAATGCATTGGGGTGGTACATGAGGCTGATTTGGGACTGGGCCTTGGAGGTGGTCTCATTTTCGTGTGGATTGAGGATGCATTCATTTGGCTGCCTGCAGTTAGGGGGTGCATGCTGCACATGTAGGGGTTGTTTATGGCATCTTGATTGATTTGTTTATTCATTCTGACTTTTAGAGGGCGCTGTCAGGGCAAAGTATGTATTGCACTATGGGGTCACATGGTACTGCACATGTTCGTGTTTTGTGGATTTCGCATTGTTTCTCTTGGCCAACCTACCTGATTCTCCGGATGTCGGCACTCCTTTCTCCATCCCTCCGACTCCCTCTATGCTCTCCATTCCTATGGTGGAGGCGCAGATATCCTCCCAGGGGGTCAACTTGATGGGCGACTCTGAACCCCCCCCGGTAGCTGTGGCGATGTTCCTGTTCGCAGAAAGTATGCTGCGTACGCGGATCCGCAGGTCGTCCCACCGCTTGCGACATTGCTGTGGCGTGCGGGGTGTTGTCCCCACCGCACTTACGCGCTGTGCCACCAGGGCCCATATGGCCTTCTTGTTGGCAAGGGCCGTCCTGGTCATTTGACTGGAGAAGACGACGGCGGCATTTTCCTGGAGGGTCTCGGTGAGCACGGTCAGTTCCTCTCGGGAGAAGTGTACCTGCCGCTTGCGATCACACGCTTTCTTGGCTACCTTTCCCATATTTATTTTTTTAACTGGGGTTGCTAACGGGTTGGGATGTGTGTCAGGGTCGGATTTTTAATGGTTGTGTTGGGATTCGGATTTTATAGTTGTGCGGCGTGCTGTTTCCCGTTCCGGCCACATGCTTTTACTTCCGTTTCCGTATATTTACGGTGCCCGTAATTTGCGGTGCCCGCTCGTTACGGTGACCGCTCATTACGGTGACCGCTAAGATGGGTGGCGGTATTGCACCTGGTGCAGCGTACGGCGGCGGTAAGGGCCGTTTTGGGGTCATTTCCGCCATCGCAGCCTTTCGGATTTCGCCATGGCGTAATGCTCGTGCCCGATGGGTCGTAATTAGCCGCACTTTGCTCCTTCGTGCAATGGCGGAAACGCTATTTACGCTGTTGCGGTCCGGTCAGTCACTTTCCGCCAGGGTCGTAATGAGGCCCATTCTGTTTAGTTCGTACAGGCGCGGGATATACTGGATAATTAGATTTCTCTATTTTATTTCTTTTTAGTTGATTATCAATTGACTCTGAGCTGGTTTTTGACCGTGGCGGCCGCGCGAGGTCCTGTCCTCAGCCTTGAGTGCATTCTACCGTATTCTATCATATTCCAGTACAGCCTTTGGCTCCACCATTGTGGCCCCCGTTTGGTGATTGACAGAAGGTCAGTTTTGTGTTATTTTTGAATAGTGGGATGATCAGATGCTTGTCTGTTGAGAGGAGTAAGAGTACAGCTTGACTCACCCTTACACATTTTTGTATTTATTCACAGTAACTCAGACTGAATTTGAATGAAAATGTATGTACAGCAGTAACCGCCCTGAAGAAGGATTTTTTCCGAAACGCGTTGGCATTTTTGTATATAATAAAGTGGACACTGCCCACTGAATTGGAACACATTGGGACATCAATATAGGAAATCTAATTGTTTGTAACAAAGAATTCCCGGAAGTATCATTGTGATATTGACATTCTATATGCCTATGATGAATGTTACAACTCCTTAAATTTCCATATGAAAAGTATGTGCTCAGTGTGATCTAACATTTGACTCGATTCAACCCTAATCAATGTGGAGTTGTTGACTTAATGTATTACAACTTCATGTGAATTCTTGCTAGTTAGCAAGAAGGGGTGTTGGTGCAAAATTTAATTGTTTGAAATTAAGTTTGTGTTTGTGTTACATATCCAATTTGCAATATTGTTCAAGCCTAAGGTCTATTAACCTTGATAAATTAATTTACTTTACACGAACAACTAATGCTTGGTGTGATTTATATTTATTTATAGCGAATGTACTTACATCTAATATTGTAGGGGTTTTGTTTTCCCCTGTTGGAGTGCCGTTAGGGACCACCTGTCAGCAGATGACAGGTTCTGTTTGTCTACATTATTGTACATGTCTCTGGTGGTCTTGAGACACTTTTCAGTCCCTGTGCACCTGAAATATATTTATCAGCTAAGAGTGTGATCACTTAATTCTCCCTCTATGTTTTTTGTAAACATAGTTTACTTACCAGATTTACCACTTTTTTGTACTTTGTAGTGCCCCTCCATCCTTCGTGATTTGTTCTCCTGTATAGTGAGCCCACAGAGTCTACAGAAGGAGACCATAGGAGGTTGGTGGTTCCCCTTGCTGTTAGGCCCTTCCTCCTGCAGTTGGCGCATGAAGTTCCCCTTGCTGGTCACCTTGGTATGAAGAGGACCAAGCAAAGGTTATCCATGCACTTCTACTGGCCCAAGATGGGGGTGCAAGTAGAAAGTCACTGCAGGAGTTGTGCCTCCTGCCAGTTGTCTGGGAAAGTTGGCGCGACAATCCAAGCTCCGTTGGTACCGCTCCCAGTTGTGGGGGTACCATTTGAAAGGGTAGGGATCGACATAGTTGGTCCCCTTGACCCGCAAACATCCTCGGGCAATAGGTTTATCCTGGTGCTGGTCGACCATGCAACCAGGTATCCTGAGGCCATCCCATTAAAGACTGTAACTGCCAAGTCAGTTGCAAAAGCTTTACTCGGCATATTTACTAGGGTTGGCTTCCCTAAAGAAGTTGTGTCAGATCGTGGCAGCAACTTTATGTCGAAGTATATGCAGGCTATGTGGAAAGAATGTGGGGTCACCTACAAGTTCTCTTCTGCATACCACCCCCAGACCAATGGTCTGGTGGAACGTTTCAACAGAATGTTAAAGAGCATGATTGGGGCTCTGGAGGAGCCCCAGAGAAGAAAATGGGATCTTCTTTTACCATGCTTACTGTTTGCCTACCGAGAGGTACCACAGGAGGGTGTTGGCTTCAGCCCCTTCGAACTTCTGTTCGGTCATCCCGTACGGGGACCCTTAGCCATCGTCAAAGAGGGATGGGAGATGCCCACTCCCCCTGTTACTACCAACGTAGTTGATTATGTGCTAGGGCTCAGAAAACGGATGGTACTTCTGATGGGCTTGGCTAGTGATAAATTGAAGGCAGGGCAAGCGCTGGTGAAACATTGGTACGACCAGAAAGCTTCCCTCATCAACTTTACACCTGGTCAGCAAGTCCTGATCATGAATCCCATAAGGCCTCGAGCTTTACAGGACAAATGGTCAGGCCCTTACACAGTGGTAGAGCCCCTGGGTGAGGTGAACTATTTAGTGGACCTTGGAAGGCCTGGACAGGCTCCAAAAGTGTTCCACGTAAATAGGCTGAAGGCTTTCGTCCCAAGAGTCGAAATCGCAGCACTGCTACTGGCTTCAGACGTTGAGGAAGAGGAGTCTGAACCTCTCCCCGACCTGTTCCAAGGCGGTCCTTCAGATAGCTCCATTGAGGGTGTCCGAGTGGCCCCTCACCTGACTTCTGATCAGCAGGCTGAGGTGAAAAGTTTGCTTAGGCAGTTTTCCCCCCTGTTCTCACAGTCGCCTGGTTTGACACCTTGGTGCAAACATAACATTGACACAGGAGACAGTGTACCTACCAAAAGTAGGGGATACAGGATGTCAGACAAAGTACAGTCTTATATTAAGACCGAGGTCAACAAGATGTTAGACCTTGGGGTGATTGAACCCTCTAGTAGTCCTTGGTCCAGTCCTGTGGTTTTGGTTCCAAAGGCAGGCACTTCTGAATTGAGGTTCTGCGTGGATTACAGGGCTCTGAATGCTGTCACCAAGACAGACGCACACCCCCTGCCTCGAACAGATGAGCTGGTGGATACTTTGGGTGCCTCCAAGTACCTCAGCACGTTTGACCTTACTGCTGGCTATTGGCAAATAGCTTTAGCAGAACATGCCAGGGAGAAGACAGCATTTTCTACACCAGACGGCCTTTACCAATTCCGGGTAATGCCGTTCGGGTTGAAAAATGCACCTGCCACTTTCCAGAGGCTTGTGAATCATGTGTTGAATGGGTTGGACGAATTCTGTCTCGCATATCTGGACGATATAGCAGTTTTCAGTGCCACCTGGGAAGACCATGTGAAACACCTCGGGATTGTGCTCCAGGCTCTTCAGAAAGCCCACTTGACCATAAAGGCTAGTAAATGCCAGATTGGACAAGGCTCAGTGGTTTACCTTGGACATGAAGTAGGTGGAGGGAGGATACAGCCTCTACCCAGTAAAGTACAAGCAGTACAAGACTGGCCTACCCCCACTACGCAAACCCAAGTGAGAGCCTTCTTAGGACTCACGGGGTATTACCGCAATTTTATGGCAGACTATGGCACCATAGCTGCTCCTCTGACTGCTCTCACAACTCCGAAGAAACCCAAGAAGGTAACTTGGACCGACGAGTGTGAGAAGGCCTTCAATGGCTTAAAAGACTCCTTGTGCCAGGCCCCTGTCCTCAGGGCCCCTGATTATCAAAGACCTTTTATCGTGCAGACGGACGCCTCTGACACTGGGATAGGAGCTGTACTATCACAAGTAGATGAGAAGGGTAAGGAACACCCTATCGGTTTTATTAGTCGCCAGTTTAAGGACAGAGAGCTCAGATGGTCCACGGTAGAGAAAGAATGTTTCTCTGTTGTGTGGGCCCTAAGGAAGCTGAGGCCCTACCTCTATGGGTCCCACTTCACTGTGCAGACTGACCATAAGCCGTTAAAGTGGCTAATGAACATGAAGGGGGAGAATCCAAAGTTGCTTAGGTGGTCCATAAGTCTTCAAGGCTTCGACTTCACTATTGAGCATAGGCCAGGTGTCCAACATAGAAATGCTGATGGGTTGTCCAGAATGTTTAACCGACCTGAACATGAGACTCATCCAGGGGTGGATTAGTTCCCCCTGTCCATAGTCTGGGAGGGGCGAGTGTTAGGAAAGATTTCGTAATTGTAGGTAATCTTCCTTCCATGTGGCAACCCCTAAACTTTTTGCTATTGTTTTTAACCTTGTTCTTGACTTTGCCAGAGAAGTACAGCCTTCTGCCGCACTTCTCTGGGCTTTCGCTCCTTTCTTACGGGGAAACTGACATGCCCTTAAGACAGTCAGTACCGGGGAACGTTGTTTCCCGTAGTTTCTTTTATCGTGTCGCAGCTTTAGTGCAACACGACACAAGAGGGCACTGTAAGCTAAGTTACAGCTCTCTTGGGTCTCTAGCCTTCTACAGGCCCTAGATACTCGTTTAGGATGGTATTTGATCGGTGCAAGTCATTTAGGGACTGGAATGGTGGCAGCGATCGTTTTGTATATTTTGAGCTCCTTTTGGCGTTCTGAGCACGTTTTTGCACTGAACCCAAAATGGTGGCCTGGCTCCCCAAAATGGCCAGACCACGAGGCTCCTTTGTCCTGTCCACTGACCGTCTTGCTCCCTTCACCTTCCCCAGGTCCAGCGACCCGGAAACCTTCCTTATTTGGGCATGTACTTTCCCACGAAACACGGATGCTTTCGCGGGCTTCTACATGTCGTTTGTGTGCCTCCAGGGTGTGGGCTGGGATGTCTGGTCCCAATACACATCCTGGGTGCCAGAGAGTCTAGGGTGGTGTGAATGCTTGGGACCACCGTGGTCCGTGATTGGTCCACGTATGGTATGTGTGTTGATGAGCGGATCTCCCATTGGCTCCCCTCCGTTTTGGCGCGAAGGGAACCATGGATAAGAGGAGGCTGGAAACACCACTACCATGTCGATCTCCTGAGTTCTCACGAACGAAGGAATACAGGAGCCAAGTATCCTGCAACCAAGAGGCTGGACCGAGGAATCGCTGGTGACCCGCTGAAGGAATCCTCCTTTGCACTGCTGTCGTCCTGAGAGCCCCTGTCCTCCTTTGATCGAACCAGAAGGCCTGTACTGGTGCTTCGACCTTTGGGATAGCAGGAACAGCTATTCCCGGCATCTTCAACCATCTCCTGCCAAGTAAGCCTTCGGAAGCGTCTCTGGGCCATCCAGTTGACTGACCAGCTTACAAAGGAGTCTGGCTCTGCAACCGCCGCCAGGTTGTGCAGTATCTCGAGTCCTTGTCACTCTCCCACGCTTCGTGCACTTGGCGTTCCAAGGTCTGAAGGGAGGAGTGTACTTTTGACTCAGATACGCACGGCCGCTCCGTTGTCCTGCTGCGGCAACAAACTGTGCCGGTTTCGTCGATTGGGACGTCTTTTTGCTCTACACGACTACAAAGCGTTCCCTGCTCTTCTGAACCTGCCAGCTGCTGAAACTAACGTGGAGAAGCCTGGGACTGCTTGCTTCGGGGGCCGGTGAGTAGCATAGCTAGGATCTGGTCGCCCTCCTGCAGTAGCCCATTGCTTTTCCCCGCTGTGTAAAACAGCACCCTTTTCGCCCGTACTCGCGCTCTTCTTCTGCCCGCTGTGGAGGCTGCGCTTGAGTTGCGGACCCTGTTCTTCTTCTGCTGTGCACTAACCCGAACTGCCTGACTTCCTTCGAAGAGCTTCTCCTTTTGCCCGTTGGCACCAGCGCGTGCAGGTACTTTGAGCACCAGGCTCCACTCTTCGCAGGGCTCGGACTTCCATCTAGTTAGGTGCCTATGAAGGCGAACTGAGTCGAAAGCATTATCGCACTGCCTGTTTTCCTTCCCTTTCAGGTGGACTACATATTTCGTGATTTAAACGCTTGCGACTGTAGTATTTGTATATATATTGTGTTGATATGGTATGTGTTGGTTTAATATTGTGATATTGTGCTTTTCTCGCTACAGTCGTTGTTTTAAAGGCCTTAAAATAAATGTGTATATATTTTTGATATAACACCTGTTTGGAGTAGTTTGTAAGTGTTCTGGTTTTGTGTGCTCATTGCGGGCTTTCAGTCACCCTCACCCCTCTTGAGATCTAGTCTTGACCGCCGCGATCGCTACCTTGATTGGTCTGGCTCGTCCAGAGGTTACCCTGTTCCAAGTAATTAGGTTGGCCTTCTGAACTTCTGCGCCACCAGGACAGAGTTCAGAAATCCGTCTTAACACTTCCTATAACATGAGATGTGATATCCAAATCCTTCCACTTCCAAACCTGAGACCCTCCCTTTAGCATGAGATGTGATATCCGACTCCTTCCCATTCCAATCCTGAGACCCTTCTGATAGCATGAGATGTGATATCTCAATGCTTCTAATACCAAACCTGAGATCCTTCCGATAGCATGAGATGTGATATCTCAATGCTTCTAATACCAAACCTGAGATCATCCTATAACATGAGATGTGATATCCAAATCCTTCCACTTCCAAACCTGAAACCCTCCCTTTAGCATGAGATGTGATATCCGACTCCTTCCCATTCCAATCCTGAGACCCTTCTGGTAGCATGAGATGTGATATCTCAATGCTTCTAATACCAAACCTGAGATCCTTCCGATAGCATGAGATCTGATATCTCAATGCTTTTACCAAACCTGAGACCCTCCCTATAGCATGAGATGTGATGTCCAGCTCCTTCCCATTCCAATCCTGAGACCCTTCCTATAGCATGAGATGTTATATCTCAATGCTTCTAATACCACACCTGATATCCTTCCTATAACATGAGATGTGATATCCAACTCCTTTCCATTCCAATACTGAGATCCTTCCTATACTTTGAGATGTGATATCTCAATGTTTCTCATACCAAACCTGAGGCCCTTCCTATAGCAAGAGATGTGATATACAAATCCTTCCCAAACCTGATACCCTTCCTATAGCATGAGATGTGATATCCGACTCCTTCCCAATCCAATCCTGAGACCCTTCCTATAGCATGAGATGTAATATCACAATGCTTGTAATACCAACCCTGAGACCCTTCCTATACCATGAGATGTGATATCCAACTCCTTCCCATTCCAATCCTGAGACCCTTCCTATAGCATGAGATGTGATATCTCAATGCTTCTAATACCAAAACTGAGACCCTTCTTTAAGCATGAGATGAGATATCCAACTCCTTCCCGTTCCAAACCTGAGACCCTTCCTATAGCATATGTGATATCCAACTCCTTCCCATTCCAAACCTGAGACCCTTCCTATAACAAGAATGTAATATCCAACTAGTTCCCATTCCAATCCTGAGACCTTTCCTATAGCATGAGATGTGATATCTCAATGCTTCTAATAGAAAACCTGATATCCTTCCTATGACATGAGATGTGATATCCAATTCCTTCCCATTCCAAACCTGAGACCCTTCCTACAGCATGCAATGTGATATCTCAATGCTTCTAATACCACACCTGAGACCCGTCCTATAACATGAGATGGGATATCCAAGCCCTTCCCATTCCAATCCTGAGACCCTTCCTATAGCATGAGATGTGAAATCTCAATGCTTCTAATACCAAACCTGAGACCCTTCCTATAACATGAGATGGGATATCCAACTCTTTCCCATTCCAATCCTGAGACCCTTTCGATAGCAGAGATGTGATATCTCAATGCTTATACCAAACCTGAGACCCTTCCTATGGCATGAGATGTCATATACTACTCCTTCCCATTCCAATCCTGAGACCCTTCCTATAACATGAGATGTGATATCCAACTCCTTCCCCTTCCAATCCTGAAACCCTTCTTATAGCATGAGATGTGATATCTCAATGTTTCTGATAAAAAACCTGAGACCCTTCCTATAGCAAGAGATGTGATATCCAAATCCTTCCCATTCCAATCCTGAGATCCTTCCTATAACATGAGATGTGATATCCAATTCCTTCCCATTCCAAACCTGAGACCCTTCCTATTGGATGAGATGTGATATCCAACTCCTTCCCAATCCAATCCTGAGACCAATGTGATATCTCAATGCTTATACCAAACCTGAGACCCTTCCTATGGCATGAGATGTGATATCCAACTCCTTCGCATTCCAATCCTGAGACCCTTCCTATAGCATGAGATGTGATATCTCAATGCTTCTACCAAAACTGAGACCCTTCCTTTAGCATGAGATGTGATATCCAACTCCTTCCCATTCCAATCCTGAGACACTTCCTATAGCATGAGATGTGATATCTCAATGCTTCTAATATCAAACCTGAGATCCTTCCTATAACATGAGATGTGATATCCAAATCCTTCCACTTCCAAACCTGAGACCCTCCCTTTAGCATGAGATGTGATATCCGACTCCTTCCCATTCCAATCCTGAGACCCTTCTGATAGCATGAGATGTGATATCTCAATGCTTCTAATACCAAACCTGAGATCCTTCCGATAGCATGAGATGTGATATCTCAATGCTTCTAATACCAAACCTGAGATCTTCCTATAACATGAGATGTGATATCCAAATCCTTCCACTTCCAAACCTGAAACCCACCCTTTAGCATGAGATGTGATATCCGACTCCTTCCCATTCCAATCCTGAGACCCTTCTGGTAGCATGAGATGTGATATCTCAATGCTTCTAATACCAAACCTGAGATCCTTCCGATAGCATGAGATCTGATATCTCAATGCTTTTACCAAACCTGAGACCCTCCCTATAGCATGAGATGTGATGTCCAACTCCTTCCCATTCCAATCCTGAGACCCTTCCTATAGCATGAGATGTTATATCTCAATGCTTCTAATACCACAGCTGATATCCTTCCTATAACATGAGATGTGATATCCAACTCCTTTCCATTCCAATACTGAGATCCTTCCTATACTATGAGATGTGATATCTCAATGTTTCTCATACCAAACCTGAGGCCCTTCCTATAGCAAGAGATGTGATATACAAATCCTTCCCAAACCTGATACCCTTCCTATAGCATGAGATGTGATATCCGACTCCTTCCCAATCCAATCCTGAGACCCTTCCTATAGCATGAGATGTAATATCACAATGCTTGTAATACCAACCCTGAGACCCTTCCTATACCATGAGATGTGATATCCAACTCCTTCCCATTCCAATCCTGAGACCCTTCCTATAGCATGAGATGTGATATCTCAATGCTTCTAATACCAAAACTGAGACTCTTCTTTAAGCATGAGATGAGATATCCAACTCCTTCCCGTTCCAAACCTGAGACCCTTCCTATAGCATATGTGATATCCAACTCCTTCCCATTCCAAACCTGAGACCCTTCCTATAACAAGAATGTAATATCCAACTAGTTCCCATTCCAATCCTGAGACCTTTCCTATAGCATGAGATGTGATATCTCAATGCTTCTAATAGAAAACCTGATATCCTTCCTATGACATGAGATGTGATATCCAATTCCTTCCCATTCCAAACCTGAGACCCTTCCTACAGCATGCGATGTGATATCTCAATGCTTCTAATACCACACCTGAGACCCGTCCTATAACATGAGATGGGATATCCAAGCCCTTCCCATTCCAATCCTGAGACCCTTCCTATAGCATGAGATGTGAAATCTCAATGCTTCTAATACCAAACCTGAGACCCTTCCTATAACATGAGATGGGATATCCAACTCTTTCCCATTCCAATCCTGAGACCCTTTCGATAGCAGAGATGTGATATCTCAATGCTTATACCAAACCTGAGACCCTTCCTATGGCATGAGATGTCATATACTACTCCTTCCCATTCCAATCCTGAGACCCTTCCTATAGCATGAGATGTGATATCCAAAACCTTCCCATTCCAATCCTGAGACCCTTCCTATATCATGAGATGTGATATCTCAATGCTTCTAATACCAAACCTGATATCCTTCCTATAACATGAGATGTGATATCCAACTCCTTCCCATTCTAATCCTGAGATCCTTATTATACCATGAGATGTGATATCTCAATGTTTCCCATACCAAACCTGAGGCCCTTCCTATAGCAAGAGATGTGATGTACAAACCCTTCCCATTCCAAACCTGAGACCCTTCCTATAGCATGAGATGTGATATCCAACTCCTTCCCAATCCAATCCTGAGACCCTTCCTATAGCATGAGATGTAATATCACAATGCTTCTAATACCAAACCTGAGACCCTTCCTATAGCATAAGATGTGATACCCAACTCCTTCCCATTCCAATCCTTAGACCCTTCCTATAGCATGAGATGTGATATCTCAATAATTCTAATAACAAACCTGAGACCCTTCTTAAAGCATGAGATGGGATATACAACTCCTTCCTATACCAATCATGAGACCCTTATGATAGCAGAGATGTGATATCTCAATGCTTATACCAAACCTGAGACCCTTCCTATGGCATGAGATGTGATATCCAACTCCTTCCCATTCCAATCCTGGGACCCTTCCTATAGCATGAGATGTGATATCTCAATGCTTCTACCAAACCTGAGACCCTTCCTATAGCATGAGATGTAATATCCAACTCCTTCCCATTCCAATCCTGAGACCCTTCCTATACCATGAGATGTGATATCTCAATGTTTCTAATACCAAACCTGAGACCCGTCCTAAAACATGAGATGTGAGATCCAAATCCTTCCCCTTCCAAACCTGAGACCCTTCCTAAAGCTTGAGATGTGATATCAAACTCCTTCCCATTCCAATCCTGAGATAGCTTGAGATGTGATATCCAACTCCTTCCCATTCCAATCCTGAGACCCTTCCGATAGCATGAGATGTGATATCTCAATGCTTCTAATATCAAAACTGAGACCCTTCCTATAGCATGAGATGTGATATCCAACTCCTTCCCATTCCAATCCTGAGACCCTTCCTATACCATGAGATGTGATATCTCAATGTTTCTAATACCAAACCTGAGACCCGTCCTAAAACATGAGATGTGAGATCCAAATCCTTCCCCTTCCAAACCTGAGACCCTTCCTAAAGCTTGAGATGTGATATCAAACTCCTTCCCATTCCAATCCTGAGATAGCTTGAGATGTGATATCCAACTCCTTCCCATTCCTAACCTGAGACCCTTCCGATAGCAGAGATGTGATATCTCAATGCTTATACCAAACCTAAGACCCTTCCTATAGCATGAGATGTGATATCTCAATGCTTCTATCAAACCTGAGACCCTTCCTTTAGCATGAGATGTGATATCCAACTCCTTCCCCTTCCAAACCTGAGACCCTTCCTTTAGCATGAAATGTGATATCCAAATCCTCCCCATTCCAATCCTGAAACCCTTCCTATACCATGAGATGTGATATCTCTGTTTCTAATAAAAAACATGAGACCCTTCCTATAGCAAGAGATATGATATCCAAATCCTTCCCATTCCAATCCTGAGACCCTTCCTATAACATGAGATGTGATATCCAACTCCTTCCCATTCCAACCTGAGACCCTTCCTATAGCATGAGAAGGGATATCCAACTCCTTCCCATTCCAATCCTGAGACCCTTCCTATACCATGAGATGTGATATCTCAATGCTTCTAATACCAAACCTGGGACCCGTCCTATAACATGAGATATGATATCCAAATCCTTCCCATTCGAATCCTGAAACCCTTCCTTTAGCATGAGATGTGATATCTCAATGTTTCTAATAAAAAACCTGAGACCCTTCCTATAGCAAGAGATGTGATATCCAAATCCTTCCCATTCCAATCCTGAGATCCTTCCTATAACATGAGATGTGATATCCAACTCCTTTCCATTCCAATACTGAGATCCTTCCTATACTATGAGATGTGATATCTCAATGTTTCTCATACCAAACTTGAGGCCCTTCCTATAGCAAGAGATGAGATATACAAATCCTTCCCAAACCTGATACCCTTCCTATAGCATGAGATGTGATATCCGACTCCTTCCCAATCCAATCCTGAGACCCTTCCTATAGCATGAGATGTAATATCACAATGCTTGTAATACCAACCCTGAGACCCTTCCTATACCATGAGATGTGATATCCAACTCCTTCCCATTCCAATCCTGAGACCCTTCCTATAGCATGAGATGTGATATCTCAATGCTTCTAATACCAAAACTGAGACCCTTCTTTAAGCATGAGATGAGATATCCAACTCCTTCCCGTTCCAAACCTGAGACCCTTCCTATAGCATATGTGATATCCAACTCCTTCCCATTCCAAACCTGAGACCCTTCCTATAACAAGAATGTAATATCCAACTAGTTCCCATTCCAATCCTGAGACCTTTCCTATAGCATGAGATGTGATATCTCAATGCTTCTAATAGAAAACCTGATATCCTTCCTATGACATGAGATGTGATATCCAATTCCTTCCCATTCCAAACCTGAGACCCTTCCTACAGCATGCGATGTGATATCTCAATGCTTCTAATACCACACCTGAGACCCGTCCTATAACATGAGATGGGATATCCAAGCCCTTCCCATTCCAATCCTGAGACCCTTCCTATAGCATGAGATGTGAAATCTCAATGCTTCTAATACCAAACCTGAGACCCTTCCTATAACATGAGATGGGATATCCAACTCTTTCCCATTCCAATCCTGAGACCCTTTCGATAGCAGAGATGTGATATCTCAATGCTTATACCAAACCTGAGACCCTTCCTATGGCATGAGATGTCATATACTACTCCTTCCCATTCCAATCCTGAGACCCTTCCTATAGCATGAGATGTGATATCCAAAACCTTCCCATTCCAATCCTGAGACCCTTCCTATATCATGAGATGTGATATCTCAATGCTTCTAATACCAAACCTGATATCCTTCCTATAACATGAGATGTGATATCCAACTCCTTCCCATTCTAATCCTGAGATCCTTATTATACCATGAGATGTGATATCTCAATGTTTCCCATACCAAACCTGAGGCCCTTCCTATAGCAAGAGATGTGATGTACAAACCCTTCCCATTCCAAACCTGAGACCCTTCCTATAGCATGAGATGTGATATCCAACTCCTTCCCAATCCAATCCTGAGACCCTTCCTATAGCATGAGATGTAATATCACAATGCTTCTAATACCAAACCTGAGACCCTTCCTATAGCATAAGATGTGATACCCAACTCCTTCCCATTCCAATCCTTAGACCCTTCCTATAGCATGAGATGTGATATCTCAATAATTCTAATAACAAACCTGAGACCCTTCTTAAAGCATGAGATGGGATATACAACTCCTTCCTATACCAATCATGAGACCCTTATGATAGCAGAGATGTGATATCTCAATGCTTATACCAAACCTGAGACCCTTCCTATGGTATGAGATGTGATATCCAACTCCTTCCCATTCCAATCCTGGGACCCTTCCTATAGCATGAGATGTGATATCTCAATGCTTCTACCAAACCTGAGACCCTTCCTATAGCATGAGATGTAATATCCAACTCCTTCCCATTCCAATCCTGAGACCCTTCCTATACCATGAGATGTGATATCTCAATGTTTCTAATACCAAACCTGAGACCCGTCCTAAAACATGAGATGTGAGATCCAAATCCTTCCCCTTCCAAACCTGAGACCCTTCCTAAAGCTTGAGATGTGATATCTCAATGTTTCCCATACCAAACCTGAGGCCCATCCTATAGCAAGAGATGTGATGTACAAACCCTTCCCATTCCAAACCTGAGACCCTTCCTATAGCTTGAGATGTGATATCCAACTCCTTCCCATTCCAATCCTGAGACCCTTCCGATAGCATGAGATGTGATATCTCAATGCTTCTAATATCAAAACTGAGACCCTTCCTATAGCATGAGATGTGATATCCAACTCCTTCCCATTCCAATCCTGAGACCCTTCCTATACCATGAGATGTGATATCTCAATGTTTCTAATACCAAACCTGAGACCCGTCCTAAAACATGAGATGTGAGATCCAAATCCTTCCCCTTCCAAACCTGAGACCCTTCCTAAAGCTTGAGATGTGATATCAAACTCCTTCCCATTCCAATCCTGAGATAGCTTGAGATGTGATATCCAACTCCTTCCCATTCCTAACCTGAGACCCTTCCGATAGCAGAGATGTGATATCTCAATGCTTATACCAAACCTAAGACCCTTCCTATAGCATGAGATGTGATATCTCAATGCTTCTATCAAACCTGAGACCCTTCCTTTAGCATGAGATGTGATATCCAACTCCTTCCCCTTCCAAACCTGAGACCCTTCCTTTAGCATGAAATGTGATATCCAAATCCTCCCCATTCCAATCCTGAAACCCTTCCTATACCATGAGATGTGATATCTCTGTTTCTAATAAAAAACATGAGACCCTTCCTATAGCAAGAGATATGATATCCAAATCCTTCCCATTCCAATCCTGAGACCCTTCCTATAACATGAGATGTGATATCCAACTCCTTCCCATTCCAACCTGAGACCCTTCCTATAGCATGAGAAGGGATATCCAACTCCTTCCCATTCCAATCCTGAGACCCTTCCTATACCATGAGATGTGATATCTCAATGCTTCTAATACCAAACCTGGGACCCGTCCTATAACATGAGATATGATATCCAAATCCTTCCCATTCGAATCCTGAAACCCTTCCTTTAGCATGAGATGTGATATCTCAATGTTTCTAATAAAAAACCTGAGACCCTTCCTATAGCAAGAGATGTGATATCCAAATCCTTCCCATTCCAATCCTGAGATCCTTCCTATAACATGAGATGTGATATCCAACTCCTTCCCATTCCAATCCTGAAACCCTTCCTATAGCATGAGATGTGATATCTCAATGTTTCTGATAAAAAACCTGAGACCCTTCCTATAGCAAGAGATGTGATATCCAAATCCTTCCCATTCCAATCCTGAGATCCTTCCTATAACATGAGGTGTGATATCCAATTCCTTCCCATTCCAAACCTGAGACCCTTCCTATTGGATGAGATGTGATATCCAACTCCTTCCCAATCCAATCCTGAGACCAATGTGATATCTCAATGCTTATACCAAACCTGAGACCCTTCCTATGGCATGAGATGTGATATCCAACTCCTTCCCATTCCAATCCTGAGACCCTTCCTATAGCATGAGATGTGATATCTCAATGCTTCTACCAAAACTGAGACCCTTCCTTTAGCATGAGATGTGATATCCAACTCCTTCCCATTCCAATCCTGAGACCCTTCCTATAGCATGAGATGTGATATCTCAATGCCTCTAATACCAAACCTGAGATCCTTCCTATAACATGTGATGTGATATTCAAATCCTTCCCCTTCCAAACCTGAGACCCTCCCTTTAGCATGAGATGTGATATCCGACTCCTTCCCATTCCAATCCTGAGACCCTTCTGATAGCATGAGATGTGATATCTCAATGCTTCTAATACCAAACCTGAGATCCTTCCGATAGCATGAGATGTGATATCTCAATGCTTCTAATACCAAACCTGAGATCTTCCTATAACATGAGATGTGATATCCAAATCCTTCCACTTCCAAACCTGAAACCCTCCCTTTAGCATGAGATGTGATATCCGACTCCTTCCCATTCCAATCCTGAGACCCTTCTGGTAGCATGAGATGTGATATCTCAATGCTTCTAATACCAAACCTGAGATCCTTCCGATAGTATGAGATCTGATATCTCAATGCTTCTAATACCAAACCTGAGATCCTTCCTATAGCATGAGATGTGATATCCAACTCCTTCCCATTCCAAACCTGAGACCCTTCCTATAGCATGAGATGTGATATCTCAATGCTTCTAATACCAAACCTGAGATCCTTCCTATAACATGAGATGTGATATCTTAATGCTTCTAAAACCAAACATGAGAACTATCCTGTAACATGTGAAATCCAAATCATTCCCTTTCCAAACCTGAGACCCTTCCTATAGCTTGAGATGTGATATCAAACTCCTTCCCATTCCAATCCTGAGATAGCTTGAGATGTGCTATCCAACTCCTTCCCATTCCAATCCTGAGACCCTTCCTATACCATGAGATGTGATATCTCAATGCTTCTAATACCAAACCTGACACCCGTCCTAAAACATTTGTGAGATCCAAATCCTTCCCCTTCCAAACCTGAGACCTTTCCTTTAGCATGAGATGTGATATCCAACTCCTTCCCATTCCAATCCTGAGACCTTTCCTATAGCATGATATGTGATATCTCAATGCTTCTAATACCAAACCTGAGATCCTTCCTATAACATGAGATGTGTATCCAACTCCTTCCCATTCCAAACCTGAGACCCTTCCTATAGCATGAGATGTGATATCTTAATGCTTCTAAAACCAAACCTGAGAACTATCCTATAACATATGTGAAATCCAAATCCTTCCCTTTCCAAACCTGAGACCCTTCCGATAGCATGAGATGTGATATCTCAATGCTTCTAAAACCAAACATGAGAACCATCCTACAACATGAGATGTGAAATCCAAATCCTTCCCTTTACAAACCTGAGACCCTTCCTATAGCTTGAGATGTGATATCAAACTCCTTCCCATTCCAATCCTGAGATAGCTTGAGATGTGATATCCAACTCCTTCCCATTCCAATCCTGGGACCCTTCCGATAGCATGAGATGTGATATCTCAATGCCTCTAATATCAAAACTGAGACCCTCCCTATAGCATGAGATGTGATATCTAAGTCCTTCCCATTCCTATCCTGAGACCCTTCCGATAGCAGAGATGTTATATCTCAATGCTTATACCAAATCTGAGACCCTTCCTATGGCATGAGATGTGATATCCAACTCCTTCCCATTCCAATCCTGAGACCCTTCCTATAGCATGAGATGTGAAATCTCAATGCTTCTATCAAACCTGAGACCCTTCCTTTAGCATGACATGTGATATCCAACTCCTTCCCATTCCAATCCTGAGACCCTTCCTATAGCATGAGTTGTGATATCTCAATGCTTCTAATACCAAACCTGGGACCCGTCCTATAACATGAGATGTGATATCCAAATCCTTCCCCTTCCAAACCTAAGACCCTTCCTTTAGCATGAGATGTGATATCCAAATCCTTCCCATTCCAATCCTGAAACCCTTCCTATAGCATGAGATGTGATAACTCAATGTTTCTAATAAAAAACCTGAGACCCTTCCTATAGCAAGAGATGTGATATCCAAATCCTTCCCATTCCAATCCTGAGACCCTTCCTATAACATGAGATGTGTTATCCAAGTCCTTCCCATTCCAACCTGAGACCCTTCCTATAGCATGAGAAGGGAAATCGAACTCCTTCCCATTCCAATCCTGAGACCCTTCCTATAGCAAGAGATGTGATATCCAAATCCTTCCCATTCCAATCCTGAGATCCTTCCTATAACATGAGATGTGATATCCAATTATTTCCCATTCCAAACCTGAGACCCTTCCTATTGGATGAGATGTGATATCCAACTCCTTCCCATTCCAATCCTGAGACCCTTCCTATACCATGAGATGTGATATCTCAATGCTTCTAATACCAAACCTGGGACCCGTCCTATAACATGAGATATGATATCCAAATCCTTCCCCTTCTAAACCTGATACCCTTCCTTTAGCATGAGATGTGATATCCAAATCCTTCCCATTCCAATCCTGAAACCCTTCCTATAGCATGAGATGTGATATCTCAATGTTTCTAATAAAAACCTGAGACCCTTCCTATAGCAAGAGATGTGATATCCAAATCCTTCCCATTCCAATCCTGAGACCCTACCTATAACATGAGATGTGATATCCAAATCCTTCCCATTCCAACCTGAGACCCTTCCTATAGCATGAGAAGGGATATCCAACTCCTTCCCAATCCAATCCTGAGACCCTTCCGATAGCAGAGATGTGATATCTCAATGCTTATACCAAACCTGAGACCCTTACTATGGCATGAGATGTGATATCCAAATCCTTCCCATTCCAATCCTGAGACCCTTCCTATAGCATGAGATGTGATATCTCAATGCTTCTGCCAAACCTGAGACCCTTCCTTTAGCATGAGATGTGATATCCAAATCCTTCACATTCCAATCCTGAGACCCTTCCTATAGCATGAGATATGATATCTCAATGCTTCTAATACCAAACCTGAGATCCTTCCTATAACATGAGATGTGATATCCAACTCCTTCCCATTCCAAACCTGAGACCTTTCCGATAGCATGAGATATGATATCTCAATGCTTCTAAAACCAAACATGAGAACCATCCTATAACATGAGATGTGCTATCCAAATCCTTCCCTTCCCAAACCTGAGACCCTTCCTATAGCTTGAGATGTGATATCAAACTCCTTCCCATTCCAATCCTGAGACCCTTATTATACCTGACAAACGAGGTGCGCCACTGAAGGAAAAGGGGAAAAGAAGGAGAAAATAAAGAAAAAAAAGAAATTGGAAGAGCACCGTACTTTGAAAAGCTCTGTAGCGGGGAAGTGCAGTTGCACATAAAAATCTCCTCGCGGAAGTTTGGCCCGACCTAACGGTCCCCGCCGCAACTACACAACGCGAGAGCTGCCTCCCAGTTTACAAGAGCAGAGGAGAGACGCGTGAAGCTCTTAAGGAGGGGGCCCCAAGGCGCCGCGGACACCTCGTGCAACAAGTAAGGTGGTCGCGGGTGCTCCGCACAGCGGAGAGCACCTGTAGATTCGGCGGCTGTGGGCCCCCTCCCCCACCCCCCCACCCCACCTGCGCAGGGGCTGTCATTGCACAGGAGACTCTTGAGCCTCGGTGTGTCCGCGGCACAGAGTTTTGGGGGTGTCAAGCCAGGCGTCCCGTTCCCCTCCCCCCCCCCCCAGGGAAACCCGAATCACTCGACACCAAGGCCCGGCTGTTAACCCATCCACATAAGACTGCTGTATAACGGAGGCACGGGAAACCCCGTCTCAGAAAACACCCCTATACAAACATACGCAAAGCGGGGGTCCAGCTTCCCAACGGTCCCAGGCACAAGAAGCACAACTCCACACGCTGCATCCAGAGCATATTGCAGCTCTAACCAAATATTAAACACCACGCGCCTCGCCATAAAATTCCCTCATGCTATGAGAGAGCTAAACGCGACACGCTGCACAATATATATTAACAGTTTCCCCTTCAGGGAATGAAGAATCTGCACTCTCTTGGTAGGAGTGGTGTCCCAGAAACTTAAGTTTCACCTCAGCCCAGACACCCAAGAACTGCCAGTTACTCCCCCAAGGCCGCATTTCTCTCTGCAGCTCTCCGCTGCTCGATGGCGCAGTTGGCGCCCCCACGCCTTGTTAAACCAGTACAAGGTAAGGCCATTAGCATTAATGCCCCCATGCTACAACCTTCATGTGCGCCTACCTTGCTAGCAAACACACGCCCTCTGCTGTACCACAGCAGGAATGCGCGACTACGGTCCCGCACTCAGCCCACCAACCCCATCAGTTCTACCCCTACCTTGGGTTACCGAAATGTTAGGTTGGGCATAAGAAGCCAGCGGCCAGCACACACATGCTCTGCCACGGCACGACAGTTCATCATCAAGGGTCTTGTCAACAAACAATACTTCACGATCACCAACCCTACTATGAACTTTAACTTTGCCCCACAACCTTCGCCCTTCAGTCCTACTGCACCCATGCCTGTAGCGCATACTGTTGCCGCCCCCATGACCACACTTGATTTTGTGCAGCGCAATGATGTTTCTGTGCCTATTCATCCTACTGTTGCCACACCCATGACCACACTTGATTTTGTGCAGCTCAATGATGTTTCTGTGCCTATTCATCCTACTGTTGCCACACCCATGACCACACTTGATTTTGTGCAGCTCAATGATGTTTCTGTGCCTATTCATCCTACTGTTGCCACACCCATGACCACACTTGATTTTGTGCAGCTCAATGATGTTTCTGTGCCTATTCATCCTACTGTTGCCACACCCATGACCACACTTGATTTTGTGCAGCTCAATGATGTTTCTGTGCCTATTCATCCTACTGTTGCCACACCCTCGACCACACCACCTAGTACTTCTGACCCTCCATCCTCACCCACCAGCCCACCTATCCCCACGCCTCCCCATGCCTACATGCTAAGCTGCGCCCTGCTTAATGCCCGCTCCATACCAGCTCACGCCCTTGACATCAACGACCTGCTCATAAACAACAAGCTCGACCTCCTCCTCCTTACTGAAACCTGGCTGAATGAAAGCTCAGGCCCAGTCTTATCACTTGCCATCCCACCTGGATATTCCATTTTTAGGAAAGACCGCACCTCTCAGAGAGGTGGAGGCGTTGCCCTCATCGCGAGGGACACCCTTACCATCAGAGAAGTTGAAGGCATCCTTGATAGCAATAGTGACTACCTCCCGCTAAAAATCAATGTCTCGCCCAACTGCACCATTTCCATGCACATTGTATACAGACCCCCTGGCCCATGTACGGACTTCCATGACACCCTTATCCCTGCATTGTCTCACAACATCAAAAAGACCTCTCAGGTTCTACTCCTTGGTGACCTCAACCTAGGGCTGAATGACCCTAAAGACTCCCCAGCGAAACACCTCAAGAAGGCACTCTCCAACATCAGCTTTGTGCACTCCATTTCTGACACCACGCACATCAAAGGGCGCACCCTTGACTGGATCAGTCATCACAACTGCTCCCTTCTCATCACGGCCAAAACCCCTATCCCCTGGTCTGACCATCACTACATCCAATTCAACCTCGGAACCAGAAAAGTGGCTCTCTCTCCGCCATCACCATGCCTCGCCACCTACGCCAGGAGCTCACGCCTCCTCACAGTCGAGAACCTAGCACCCTACCTCCTTAACCCAGCCCTTCAGGCACCTTCATCTAATAACCCTGACACCTTAGCTGACACCTTCAAGGATGTCATCACGTCAGCCGTGGACGCCATTGCTCCCCTGACTCTCAAAAAAGCTAAGAAAGCCAAACATGCTAACTCATGGTTCTCTAAAGAACTCCTTGACCAACGTGCGCAAAAGAGGATTGCACTATCCTCCTGGAAAGCAAACCCCTCTGAAGCCACTAAACAGAAGTTCAAAGCCATTTCCAAATCCTACAAGACTAACATCACACTGGCAAAGGCTGCCTCCTTCAACGCCAGGATCTCCGACGCCAAGTCAGGATCTAAGGAACTATTCACAATCTTCAGGGAACTTGAAAAACCATCTGCCCCCCCCTCCTCAGTTATCAAAGATGACAAGTGGTGCAACAGCATTCAATCTGCCATGCTAGAGAAGCTCAACACCCTCCAAACAAAAATTTGTGGCCACCAAAAAGCCCTTTCCCATATCATAGCGAACATCCACGCCAAGCCACCCATCAAGTCCACGTCATCCCCGATGTTCGAATTCAAAGACATCACTGAGCAAGAGGTCATCATCCTCCTCAACTATATTAAACCCTCCAATTGTAAAGGCGATGCCTGCCCAGCCAGCCTCATCAAAGACTCCGCACATACTCTCGCCCCCTTCCTTACAGCCTTTATCAACTCCTCCTTCCAATCAGGCCATGTCCCATCAGGACTCAAGGAAGCGTGGGTACGCCCACTCCTCAAGAAACCCTCACTCGACCCAACCGTCCCGGGGAATTACAGGCCCATCACAACTGTACCATTCCTGCTCAAAATCTTGGCCAAAGCAGCCTACCTGCAGGTCCAAAAGTTCTTAGAGGACAACCGTCTCCTCGGCCTGCGGCAATCTGGGTTCCGCCCCCGACATGGCACTGAAACGGCCCTCCTAGATCTAAAGAACCAAATGGATGACCTCAGAGATGCAGGCAAACCTGCCCTCCTACTGCTCCTGGATCTATCCGCAGCGTTCGATCTGGTTGACCACAACACCTTGTGTCACCACCTAGCCACCCAAGCCAACTTCTCCCCGAAAGCCTGCCAGTGGATCACCTCCTTTCTCCAAGAAAGGGCCATGAAAGTCTTTTCTGAAGCTGCCGCCGCCACCCCTAGCCTCCTCACCTGCGGTGTCCCTCAGGGATCCTGTATCGCCCCAACACTCTATAACCTCTTTACAAGGCCCCTGTTTAGCATCTTGGATTCCCTTGGTATTTCATATACCAACTATGCTGACGATACGCAGGTACTGATCCCACTCACGAGCGACTACCTAGCAGATTCCAACACCCTCACCTCTATCTACACTACCATCCAATCCTGGATAGCGGAGAATTGGCTGTGCCTCAACAGCGAAAAGACCGAACTCCTCCTCATTGGGTCACCCTTCACTCTGGGTAACCTCGGAGATCAGTACGCCTCCTTCTCACTTGATAACATTCCAATCAAGGTCTCGAACCATGTTAAGACACTCGGAGTCTACCTTGACTCCGACCTGTCCATGGATAAACAGGTCAATGCTATCGCTGCATCCTCAGCCTACTACTCCAAAGTCCTCAATGCAGCCAGGCCCTTCTTGGCCCGTCAAAATTGCCTCACGATTGCCAGGGCAATTATCGGGTCAAGACTTGACTACTGTAATGCCCTTCTCGTGGGGACATCCAGCAAAAACCTGGCCAAATTGCAGCTAGCCCAGAACAATGCGCTAAGGGCAGCCACCGGTACCTCAAGAAGAAACCATATCTCCGAAATCAGAAGGCAAGCACACTGGCTCCCTGTCAAAGAGAGAATTGTCTTTAAAACTCTTGCTCTCACACACAAATGCCTTCACGAACTTGCCCCTCCTTACCTGACCAACAGAATTACTAGGCACACCGCCACGAGACCTCTCAGGTCCCCTTATGCCAACACAATTGTCACGCCTACTACTGGGAAAGTGCGCGCTGGTGGCTCCAGCTTCCCCACCCTAGCAGCCACGCACTGGAACGCTCTGCCACCTCACCTAAGACTCATTCAATCCCACCTAGCCTTCCGTAAGGCTATCAAAACCAGACTCTTTGTTTAACCTGAACCTGTATCGTCCACTGCATATATGCCTACCAATCTGTAACTAAGAGCCCTCCTGGCACCTGTCTGTAATCCTAAGTTTGCGTATCCTCTGTAACAGCGCCTCGATGCCTTACGGGCTGCAAGCGCGCTTAACAAATGCAAATAAATAAAAAATAAAAGAAAATATCTCAATGCTTCTAATACCAAACCTGAGACCCGTCCTAAAACATGAGATGTGAGATCCAAATCCTTCCCCTTCCAAACCTGAGACCCTTCCTATAGCTTGAGATGTGATATCAAACTCCTTCCCATTCCAATCCTGAGATAGCTTGAGATGTGATATCCAACTCCTTCCCATTCCAATCCTGAGACCCTTCCGATAGCATGAGATGTGATATCTCAATGCTTCTAATATCAAAACTGAGACCCTCCCTATAGCATGAGATGTGATATCTAAGTCCTTCCCATTCCTATCCTGAGACCCTTCCGATAGCAGAGATGTGATATCTCAATGCTTATACCAAACCTGAGACCCTTCCTATAGCATGAGATGTGATATCTCAATGCTTCTATCAAACCTGAGACCCTTCCTTTAGCATGAGATGTGATATCCAACTCCTTCCCATTCCAATCCTGAGACCCTTCCTATAGCATGAGCTGTAATATCTCAATGCTTCTATCAAACCTGAGACCCTTCCTTTACCATGAGTTGTGATATCCAACTCCTTCCCCTTCCAAACCTGAGACCCTTCCTTTAGCATGAGATGTGATATCCAAATCCTTCCCATTCCAATCCTGAAACCCTTCCTATAGCATGAGATGTGATATCTCAATGTTTCTAATAAAAAACTGAGACCCTTCCTATAGCAAGAGATGTGATATCCAACTCCTTCCCATTCCAACCTGAGACCCTTCCTATAGCATGAGAAGGGATATCCAACTCCTTCCCAATCCAATCCTGAGACCCTTCCGATAGCAGAGATGTGATATCTCAATGCTTATACCAAACCTGAGACCCTTACTATGGCATGAGATGTGATATCCAAATCCTTCCCATTCCAATCCTGAGACCCTTCCTATAGCATGAGATGTGATATCTCAATGCTTCTGCCAAACCCGAGACCCTTCCTTTAGCATGAGATGTGATATCCAAATCCTTCACATTCCAATCCTGAGACCCTTCATATAGCATGAGATATGATATCTCAATGCCTCTAATACCAAACCTGAGATCCTTCCTATAACATGAGATGTGATATCCAACTCCTTCCCATTCCAAACCTGAGACCTTTCCGATAGCATGAGATGTGATATCTCAATGCTTCTAAAACCAAACATGAGAACCATCCTATAACATGAGATGTGCTATCCAAATCCTTCCCTTCCCAAACCTGAGACCCTTCCTATAGCTTGAGATGTGATATCAAACTCCTTCCCATTCCAATCCTGAGACCCTTATTATACCATGAGATGTGATATCTCAATGCTTCTAATACCAAACCTGAGACCCGTCCTAAAACATGAGATGTGAGATCCAAATCCTTCCCCTTCCAAACCTGAGACCCTTCCTATAGCTTGAGATGTGATATCAAACTCCTTCCCATTCCAATCCTGAGATAGCTTGAGATGTGATATCCAACTCCTTCCCATTCCAATCCTGAGACCCTTCCGATAGCATGAGATGTGATATCTCAATGCTTCTAATATCAAAACTGAGACCCTCCCTATAGCATGAGATGTGATATCTAAGTCCTTCCCATTCATATCCTGAGACCCTTCCGATAGCAGAGATGTGATATCTCAATGCTTCTACCAAAACTGAGACCCTTCCTATAGCATGAGATGTGATATCTCAATGCTTCTACCAAAACTGAGACCCTTCCTTTAGCATGAGATGTGATATCCAACTCCTTCCCATTCCAATCCTGAGACCCTTCCTATAGCATGAGATGTGATATCTCAATGCCTCTAATACCAAACCTGAGATCCTTCCTATAACATGTGATGTGATATTCAAATCCTTCCCCTTCCAAACCTGAGACCCTCTCTTTAGCATGAGATGTGATATCCGACTCCTTCCCATTCCAATCCTGAGACCCTTCTGATAGCATGAGATGTGATATCTCAATGCTTCTAATACCAAACCTGAGATCCTTCCGATAGCATGAGATGTGATATCTCAATGCTTCTAATACCAAACCTGAGATCTTCCTATAACATGAGATGTGATATCCAAATCCTTCCACTTCCAAACCTGAAACCCTCCCTTTAGTATGAGATGTGATATCCGACTCCTTCCCATTCCAATCCTGAGACCCTTCTGGTAGCATGAGATGTGATATCTCAATGCTTCTAATACCAAACCTGAGATCCTTCCGATAGCATGAGATCTGATATCTCAATGCTTCTAATACCAAACCTGAGATCCTTCCTATAGCATGAGATGTGATATCCAACTCCTTCCCATTCCAAACCTGAGACCCTTCCTATAGCATGAGATGTGATATCTCAATGCTTCTAATACCAAACCCGAGATCCTTCCTATAACATGAGATGTGATATCTTAATGCTTCTAAAACCAAACATGAGAACTATCCTGTAACATGTGAAATCCAAATCATTCCCTTTCCAAACCTGAGACCCTTCCTATAGCTTGAGATGTGATATCAAACTCCTTCCCATTCCAATCCTGAGATAGCTTGAGATGTGCTATCCAACTCCTTCCCATTCCAATCCTGAGACCCTTCCTATACCATGAGATGTGATATCTCAATGCTTCTAATACCAAACCTGACACCCGTCCTAAAACATTTGTGAGATCCAAATCCTTCCCCTTCCAAACCTGAGACCTTTCCTTTAGCATGAGATGTGATATCAAACTCCTTCCCATTCCAATCCTGAGACCTTTCCTATAGCATGATATGTGATATCTCAATGCTTCTAATACCAAACCTGAGATCCTTCCTATAACATGAGATGTGTATCCAACTCCTTCCCATTCCAAACCTGAGACCCTTCCTATAGCATGAGATGTGATATCTTAATGCTTCTAAAACCAAATCTGAGAACCATCCTATAACATATGTGAAATCCAAATCCTTCCCTTTCCAAACCTGAGACCCTTCCGATAGCATGAGATGTGATATCTCAATGCTTCTAAAACCAAACATGAGAACCATCCTACAACATGAGATGTGAAATCCAAATCCTTCCCTTTCCAAACCTGAGACCCTTCCTATAGCTTGAGATGTGATATCAAACTCCTTCCCATTCCAATCCTGAGATAGCTTGAGATGTGATATCCAACTCCTTCCCATTCCAATCCTGGGACCCTTCCGATAGCATGAGATGTGATATCTCAATGCCTCTAATATCAAAACTGAGACCCTCCCTATAGCATGAGATGTGATATCTAAGTCCTTCCCATTCCTATCCTGAGACCCTTCCGATAACAGAGATGTTATATCTCAATGCTTATACCAAATCTGAGACCCTTCCTATGGCATGAGATGTGATATCCAACTCCTTCCCATTCCAATCCTGAGACCCTTCCTATAGCATGAGATGTGAAATCTCAATGCTTCTATCAAACCTGAGACCCTTCCTTTAGCATGACATGTGATATCCAACTCCTTCCCATTCCAATCCTGAGACCCTTCCTATAGCATGAGTTGTGATATCTCAATGCTTCTAATACCAAACCTGGGACCCGTCCTATAACATGAGATGTGATATCCAAATCCTTCCCCTTCCAAACCTAAGACCCTTCCTTTAGCATGAGATGTGATATCCAAATCCTTCCCATTCCAATCCTGAAACCCTTCCTATAGCATGAGATGTGATAACTCAATGTTTCTAATAAAAAACCTGAGACCCTTCCTATAGCAAGAGATGTGATATCCAAATCCTTCCCATTCCATTCCTGAGACCCTTCCTATAACATGAGATGTGTTATCCAAGTCCTTCCCATTCCAACCTGAGACCCTTCCTATAGCATGAGAAGGGAAATCGAACTCCTTCCCATTCCAATCCTGAGACCCTTCCTATAGCAAGAGATGTGATATCCAAATCCTTCCCATTCCAATCCTGAGATCCTTCCTATAACATGAGATGTGATATCCAATTATTTCCCATTCCAAACCTGAGACCCTTCCTATTGGATGAGATGTGATATCCAACTCCTTCCCATTCCAATCCTGAGACCCTTCCTATACCATGAGATGTGATATCTCAATGCTTCTAATACCAAACCTGGGACCCGTCCTATAACATGAGATATGATATCCAAATCCTTCCCCTTCCAAACCTGATACCCTTCCTTTAGCATGAGATGTGATATCCAAATCCTTCCCATTCCAATCCTGAAACCCTTCCTATAGCATGAGATGTGATATCTCAATGTTTCTAATAAAAACCTGAGACCCTTCCTATAGCAAGAGATGTGATATCCAAATCCTTCCCATTCCAATCCTGAGACCCTACCTATAACATGAGATGTGATATCCAAATCCTTCCCATTCCAACCTGAGACCCTTCCTATAGCATGAGAAGGATATCCAACTCCTTCCCAATCCAATCCTGAGACCCTTCCGATAGCAGAGATGTGATATCTCAATGCTTATACCAAACCTGAGACCCTTACTATGGCATGAGATGTGATATCCAAATCCTTCCCATTCCAATCCTGAGACCCTTCCTATAGCATGAGATATGATATCTCAATGCTTCTAATACCAAACCTGAGATCCTTCCTATAACATGAGATGTGATATCCAACTCCTTCCCATTCCAAACCTGAGACCTTTCCGATAGCATGAGATATGATATCTCAATGCTTCTAAAACCAAACATGAGAACCATCCTATAACATGAGATGTGCTATCCAAATCCTTCCCTTCCCAAACCTGAGACCCTTCCTATAGCTTGAGATGTGATATCAAACTCCTTCCCATTCCAATCCTGAGACCCTTATTATACCTGACAAACGAGGTGCGCCACTGAAGGAAAAGGGGAAAAGAAGGAGAAAATAAAGAAAAAAGAAGAAATTGGAAGAGCACCGGACTTTGAAAAGCTCTGTAGCGGGGAAGTGCAGTTGCACATAAAAATCTCCTCGCGGAAGTTTGGCCCGACCTAACGGTCCCCGCCGCAACTACACAACGCAAGAGCTGCCTCCCAGTTTACAAGAGCAGAGGAGAGACGCGTGAAGCTCTTAAGGAGGGGGCCCCAAGGCGCCGCGGACACCTCGTGCAACAAGTAAGGTGGTCGCGGGTGCTCCGCACAGCGGAGAGCACCTGTAGATTCGGCGGCTGTGGGCCCCCTCCCCCACCCCCCCGCCCCCCCTGCGCAGGGGCTGTCATTGCACAGGAGACTCTTGAGCCTCGGTGTGTCCGCGGCACAGAGTTTTGGGGGTGTCAAGCCAGGCGTCCCGTTCCCCTCCCTCCCCCCCCCCAGGGAAACCCGAATCACTCGACACCAAGGCCCGGCTGTTAACCCATCCACATAAGACTGCTGTATAACGGAGGCACGGGAAGCCCCGTCTCAGAAAACACCCCTATACAAACATACGCAAAGCGGGGGTCCAGCTTCCCAACGGTCCCAGGCACAAGAAGCACGACTCCACACGCTGCATCCAGAGCATATTGCAGCTCTAACCAAATATTAAACACCACGCGCCTCGCCATAAAATTCCCTCATGCTATGAGAGAGCTAAACGCGACACGCTGCACAATATATATTAACAGTTTCCCCTTCAGGGAATGAAGAATCTGCACTCTCTTGGTAGGAGTGGTGTCCCAGAAACTTAAGTTTCACCTCAGCCCAGACACCCAAGAACTGCCAGTTACTCCCCCAAGGCCGCATTTCTCTCTGCAGCTCTCCGCTGCTCGATGGCGCAGTTGGCGCCCCCACGCCTTGTTAAACCAGTACAAGGTAAGGCCATTAGCATTAATGCCCCCATGCTACAACCTTCATGTGCGCCTACCTTGCTAGCAAACACACGCCCTCTGCTGTACCACAGCAGGAATGCGCGACTACGGTCCCGCACTCAGCCCACCAACCCCATCAGTTCTACCCCTACCTTGGGTTACCGAAATGTTAGGTTGGGCATAAGAAGCCAGCGGCCAGCACACACATGCTCTGCCACGGCACGACAGTTCATCATCAAGGGTCTTGTCAACAAACAATACTTCACGATCACCAACCCTACTATGAACTTTAACTTTGCCCCACAACCTTCGCCCTTCAGTCCTACTGCACCCATGCCTGTAGCGCATACTGTTGCCGCCCCCATGACCACACTTGATTTTGTGCAGCGCAATGATGTTTCTGTGCCTATTCATCCTACTGTTGCCACACCCATGACCACACTTGATTTTGTGCAGCTCAATGATGTTTCTGTGCCTATTCATCCTACTGTTGCCACACCCATGACCACACTTGACTTTGTGCAGCTCAATGATGTTTCTGTGCCTATTCATCCTACTGTTGCCACACCCATGACCACACTTGATTTTGTGCAGCTCAATGATGTTTCTGTGCCTATTCATCCTACTGTTGCCACACCCATGACCACACTTGATTTTGTGCAGCTCAATGATGTTTCTGTGCCTATTCATCCTACTGTTGCCACACCCTCGACCACACCACCTAGTACTTCTGACACTCCATCCTCACCCACCAGCCCACCTATCCCCACGCCTCCCCATGCCTACATGCTAAGCTGCGCCCTGCTTAATGCCCGCTCGATACCAGCTCACGCCCTTGACATCAACGACCTGCTCATAAACAACAAGCTCGACCTCCTCATCCTTACTGAAACCTGGCTGAATGAAAGCTCAGGCCCAGTCTTATCACTTGCCATCCCACCTGGATATTCCATTTTTAGGAAAGACCGCACCTCTCAGAGAGGTGGAGGCGTTGCCCTCATCGCGAGGGACACCCTTACCATCAGAGAAGTTGAAGGCATCCTTGATAGCAATAGTGACTACCTCCCGCTAAAAATCAATGTCTCGCCCAACTGCACCATATCCATGCACATTGTATACAGACCCCCTGGCCCATGTACGGACTTCCATGACACCCTTATCCCTGCATTGTCTCACAACATCAAAAAGACCTCTCAGGTTCTACTCCTTGGTGACCTCAACCTAGGGCTGAATGACCCTAAAGACTCCCCAGCGAAACACCTCAAGAAGGCACTCTCCAACATCAGCTTTGTGCACTCCATTTCTGACACCACGCACATCAAAGGGCGCACCCTTGACTGGATCAGTCATCACAACTGCTCCCTTCTCATCACGGCCAAAACCCCTATCCCCTGGTCTGACCATCACTACATTCAATTCAACCTCGGAACCAGAAAAGTGGCTCTCTCTCCGCCATCACCATGCCTCGCCACCTACGCCAGGAGCTCACGTCTCCTCACAGTCGAGAACCTAGCACCCTACCTCCTTAACCCAGCCCTTCAGGCACCTTCATCTAATAACCCTGACACCTTAGCTGACACCTTCAAGGATGTCATCACGTCAGCCGTGGACGCCATTGCTCCCCTGACTCTCAAAAAAGCTAAGAAAGCCAAACATGCTAACTCATGGTTCTCTAAAGAACTCCTTGACCAACGTGCGCAAAAGAGGATTGCACTATCCTCCTGGAAAGCAAACCCCTCTGAAGCCACTAAACAGAAGTTCAAAGCCATTTCCAAATCCTACAAGACTAACATCACACTGGCAAAGGCTGCCTCCTTCAACGCCAGGATCTCCGACGCCAAGTCAGGATCTAAGGAACTATTCACAATCTTCAGGGAACTTGAAAAACCATCTGCCCCCCCCTCCTCAGTTATCAAAGATGACAAGTGGTGCAACAGCATTCAATCTGCCATGCTAGAGAAGCTCAACACCCTCCAAACAAAAATTTGTGGCCACCAAAAAGCCCTTTCCCATATCATAGCGAACATCCACGCCAAGCCACCCATCAAGTCCACGTCATCCCCGATGTTCGAATTCAAAGACATCACTGAGCAAGAGGTCATCATCCTCCTCAACTATATTAAACCCTCCAATTGTAAAGGCGATGCCTGCCCAGCCAGCCTCATCAAAGACTCCGCACATACTCTCGCCCCCTTCCTTACAGCCTTTATCAACTCCTCCTTCCAATCAGGCCATGTCCCATCAGGACTCAAGGAAGCGTGGGTACGCCCACTCCTCAAGAAACCCTCACTCGACCCAACCGTCCCGGGGAATTACAGGCCCATCACAACTGTACCATTCCTGCTCAAAATCTTGGCCAAAGCAGCCTACCTGCAGGTCCAAAAGTTCTTAGAGGACAACCGTCTCCTCGGCCTGCGGCAATCTGGGTTCCGCCCCCGACATGGCACTGAAACGGCCCTCCTAGATCTAAAGAACCAAATGGATGACCTCAGAGATGCAGGCAAACCTGCCCTCCTACTGCTCCTGGATCTATCCGCAGCGTTCGATCTGGTTGACCACAACACCTTGTGTCACCACCTAGCCACCCAAGCCAACTTCTCCCCGAAAGCCTGCCAGTGGATCACCTCCTTTCTCCAAGAAAGGGCCATGAAAGTCTTTTCTGAAGCTGCCGCCGCCACCCCTAGCCTCCTCACCTGCGGTGTCCCTCAGGGATCCTGTATCGCCCCAACACTCTATAACCTCTTTACAAGGCCCCTGTTTAGCATCTTGGATTCCCTTGGTATTTCATATACCAACTATGCTGACGATACGCAGGTACTGATCCCACTCACGAGCGACTACCTAGCAGATTCCAACACCCTCACCTCTATCTACACTACCATCCAATCCTGGATGGCGGAGAATTGGCTGTGCCTCAACAGCGAAAAGACCGAACTCCTCCTCATTGGGTCACCCTTCACTCTGGGTAACCTCGGAGATCAGTACGCCTCCTTCTCACTTGATAACATTCCAATCAAGGTCTCGAACCATGTTAAGACACTCGGAGTCTACCTTGACTCCGACCTGTCCATGGATAAACAGGTCAATGCTATCGCTGCATCCTCAGCCTACTACTCCAAAGTCCTCAATGCAGCCAGGCCCTTCTTGGCCCGTCAAAATTGCCTCACGATTGCCAGGGCAATTATCGGGTCAAGACTTGACTACTGTAATGCCCTTCTCGTGGGGACATCCAGCAAAAACCTGGCCAAATTGCAGCTAGCCCAGAACAATGCGCTAAGGGCAGCCACCGGTACCTCAAGAAGAAACCATATCTCCGAAATCAGAAGGCAAGCACACTGGCTCCCTGTCAAAGAGAGAATTGTCTTTAAAACTCTTGCTCTCACACACAAATGCCTTCACGAACTTGCCCCTCCTTACCTGACCAACAGAATTACTAGGCACACCGCCACGAGACCTCTCAGGTCCCCTTATGCCAACACAATTGTCACGCCTACTACTGGGAAAGTGCGCGCTGGTGGCTCCAGCTTCCCCACCCTAGCAGCCACGCACTGGAACGCTCTGCCACCTCACCTAAGACTCATTCAATCCCACCTAGCCTTCCGTAAGGCTATCAAAACCAGACTCTTTGTTTAACCTGAACCTGTATCGTCCACTGCATATATGCCTACCAATCTGTAACTAAGAGCCCTCCTGGCACCTGTCTGTAATCCTAAGTTTGCGTATCCTCTGTAACAGCGCCTCGATGCCTTACGGGCTGCAAGCGCGCTTAACAAATGCAAATAAATAAAAAATAAAAGAAAATATCTCAATGCTTCTAATACCAAACCTGAGACCCGTCCTAAAACATGAGATGTGAGATCCAAATCCTTCCCCTTCCAAACCTGAGACCCTTCCTATAGCTTGAGATGTGATATCAAACTCCTTCCCATTCCAATCCTGAGATAGCTTGAGATGTGATATCCAACTCCTTCCCATTCCAATCCTGAGACCCTTCCGATAGCATGAGATGTGATATCTCAATGCTTCTAATATCAAAACTGAGATCCTCCCTATAGCATGAGATGTGATATCTAAGTACTTCCCATTCCTATCCTGAGACCCTTCCGATAGCAGAGATGTGATATCTCAATGCTTATACCAAACCTGAGACCCTTCCTATAGCATGAGATGTGATATCTCAATGCTTCTATCAAACCTGAGACCCTTCCTTTAGCATGAGATGTGATATCCAACTCCTTCCCATTCCAATCCTGAGACCCTTCCTATAGCATGAGCTGTAATATCTCAATGCTTCTATCAAACCTGAGACCCTTCCTTTACCATGAGTTGTGATATCCAACTCCTTCCCCTTCCAAACCTGAGACCCTTCCTTTAGCATGAGATGTGATATCCAAATCCTTCCCATTCCAATCCTGAAACCCTTCCTATAGCATGAGATGTGATATCTCAATGTTTCTAATAAAAAACTGAGACCCTTCCTATAGCAAGAGATGTGATATCCAAATCCTTCCCATTCCAATCCTGAGACCCTACCTATAACATGAGATGTGATATCCAACTCCTTCCCATTCCAACCTGAGACCCTTCCTATAGCATGAGAAGGGATATCCAACTCCTTCCCAATCCAATCCTGAGACCCTTCCGATAGCAGAGATGTGATATCTCAATGCTTATACCAAACCTGAGACCCTTACTATGGCATGAGATGTGATATCCAAATCCTTCCCATTCCAATCCTGAGACCCTTCCTATAGCATGAGATGTGATATCTCAATGCTTCTGCCAAACCCGAGACCCTTCCTTTAGCATGAGATGTGATATCCAAATCCTTCACATTCCAATCCTGAGACCCTTCATATAGCATGAGATATGATATCTCAATGCCTCTAATACCAAACCTGAGATCCTTCATATAACATGAGATGTGATATCCAACTCCTTCCCATTCCAAACCTGAGACCTTTCCGATAGCATGAGATGTGATATCTCAATGCTTCTAAAACCAAACATGAGAACCATCCTATAACATGAGATGTGCTATCCAAATCCTTCCCTTCCCAAACCTGAGACCCTTCCTATAGCTTGAGATGTGATATCAAACTCCTTCCCATTCCAATCCTGAGACCCTTATTATACCATGAGATGTGATATCTCAATGCTTCTAATACCAAACCTGAGACCCGTCCTAAAACATGAGATGTGAGATCCAAATCCTTCCCCTTCCAAACCTGAGACCCTTCCTATAGCTTGAGATGTGATATCAAACTCCTTCCCATTCCAATCCTGAGATAGCTTGAGATGTGATATCCAACTCCTTCCCATTCCAATCCTGAGACCTTTCCGATAGCATGAGATGTGATATCTCAATGCTTCTAATATCAAAACTGAGACCCTCCCTATAGCATGAGATGTGATATCCAAGTCCTTCCCATTCCTATCCTGAGACCCTTCCGATAGCAGAGATGTGATATCTCAATGCTTATACCAAACCTGAGACCCTTCCTATAGCATGAGATGTGATATCTCAATGTTTCTATCAAACCTGAGACCCTTCCTTTAGCATGAGATGTGATATCCAACTCCTTCCCATTCCAATCCTGAGACCCTTCCTATAGCATGAGCTGTAATATTTCAATGCTTCTATCAAACCTGAGACCCTTCCTTTAGCATGAGATGTGATATCCAACTCCTTCCCCTTCCAAACCTGAGACCCTTCCTTTAGCATGAGATGTGATATCCAAATCCTTCCCATTCCAATCCTGAAACCCTTCCTATACCATGAGATGTGATATTTCTGTTTCTAATAAAAAACATGAGACCCTTCCTATAGCAAGAGATATGATATCCAAATCCTTCCCATTCCAATCCCGAGACCCTTCCTATAACATGAGATGTGATATCCAACTCCTTCCCATTCTAACCTGAGACCCTTCCTATAGCATGAGAAGGGATATCCAACTCCTTCCCATTCCAATCCTGAGACCCTTCCTATACCATGAGATGTGATATCTCAGTGCTTCTAATACCAAACCTGGGACCCGTCCTGTAACATGAGATATGATATCCAAATCCTTCCCATTCGAATCCTGAAACCCTTCCTTTAGCATGAGATGTGATATCTCAATGTGTCTAATAAAAAACCTGAGACCCTTCCTATAGCAAGAGATGTGATATCCAAATCCTTCGCATTCCAATCCTGAGACCCTTCCTATAACATGGATGTGATATCCAACTCCTTCCCATTCCAATTTTGAGACCCTTCCTATACCATGAGAATTGATATCTCAATGCTTCTAATACCAAACCTGAGACCCTTCCTATAGCATGAGATGTGATATCCTACTCCTTCCCATTCCAATCCTGAGACCCTTCCTATAGCACGAGATGTGATATCTCAATGCTTCTAATACCAAACCTGACACCCTTCATATAGCATGAGATGGGATATCCAACTCCTTCCCAATCCAATCCTGAGACCCTTCCGATAGCATGAGATGTCATTTCTCAATGCTTCTACCAAAACTGAGACCCTTCCTATGGCATGAGATGTGATATCAAACTCCTTCCCATTCCAATCCTGAGACCCTTCCTATAGCTTGAGATGTGATATCCAACTCCTTCCCATTCCAATCCTGAGACCCTTCCTATACCATGAGATGTGATATCTCAATGCTTGTAGTACCAAACCTGAGACCCGTCCTACAACATGAGATGTGATATCCAAATCCTTCCCCTTCCAAGCCTGAGACCCTTCCTTTAGCATGAGATGTGATATCCAACTCCTTCCCATTCCAATCCTGAGACCCTTCCGATTGCATGAGATGTGATATCTTAATGCTTCTAATATCAAACCTGAGACCCTCCCTATAGCATGAGATGTGATATCCAAGTCCTTCCCATTCCAATCCTGAGATCCTTCCTATAGCATGAGATGTGATATCTCAATGCTTCTAATACCAAACATGATATCCTTCCTATAACATGAGATGTGATATATAAACTCCTTACCATTCCAATCCCGAGACCCTTCCGATAGCAGAGATGTGATATCTCAATGCTTATACCAAACCTGAGACCCTTCCTATGGCATGAGATGTCATATACTACTGCTTCCCATTCCAATCCTGAGACCCTTCCTATAGCATGAGATGTGATATCTCAATGCTTCTACCAAACTTGAGACCCTTCCTATAGCATGAGATGTGATATCCAACTCCTTCCCATTCCAATCCTGAGACCCTTCCTATAGCATGAGATGTGATATCTCAATGCTTCTACCAAACTTGAGACCCTTCCTATAACATGAGATGTATATCCAACTCCTTTCCATTCCAATACTGAGATCCTTCTTATACCATGAGATGTGATATCTCAATGTTTCTCATACCAAACCTGAGGCCCTTCCTATAGCAAGAGATGTGATATACAAATCCTTCCCATTCCAAACCTGAGACCCTTCCTATAGCATGAGATGTGATATCCGACTCTTTCCCAATCCAATCCTGAGACCCTTCCTATAGCATGAGATGTAATATCACAATGCTTGTAATACCAAACCTGAGACCATTCCTATAGCATGAGATGTGATATCCAACTCCTTCCCATTCCAATCCTGAGACCCTTCCTATAGCATGAGATGTGTTATCTCAATGCTTCTAATACCAAAACTGAGACCCTTCTTAAAGCATGAGATGTGATATCCAACTACTTCCCGTTCCAAACCTGAGACCCTTCCTATAGCATATGTGACATCCAACTCCTTCCCATTCCAAACCTGAGACCCTTCATATAGCAAGAATGTAATATCCAACTCCTTCCCATTCCAATCCTGAGACCATTCCTATAGCATGAGAAGTGATATCTCAATGCTTCTAATAGCAAACCTGAGATCCTTCCTATGACATGAGATGTGATATCCAATTCCTTCCCATTCCAAACCTGAGACCCTTCCTACAGCATGCGATGTGATATCTCAATCCTTCTAATACCACACCTGAGACCCGTCCTATAACATGAGATGAGATATCCAAGTCCTTCCCATCCCAATCCTGAGACCTTTCCTATAGCATGAGATGTGATATCTCAATGCTTCTAAAACCAAACATGAGAACCATCCTATAACATGAGATGTGCTATCCAAATCCTTCACTTCCCAAACCTGAGACCCTTCCTATAGCTTGAGATGTGATATCAAACTCCTTCCCATTCCAATCCTGAGACCCTTATTATACCATGAGATGTGATATCTCAATGCTTCTAATACCAAACCTGAGACCCGTCCTAAAACATGAGATGTGAGATCCAAATCCTTCCCCTTTCAAACCTGAGACCCTTCCTATAGCTTGAGATGTGATATCAAACTCCTTCCCATTCCAATCCTGAGATAGCTTGAGATGTGATATCCAACTCCTTCCCATTCCAATCCTGAGACCCTTCCGATAGCATGAGATGTGATATCTCAATGCTTCTAATATCAAAACTGAGACCCTCCCTATAGCATGCGATGTGATATCTAAGTCCTTCCCATTCCTATCCTGAGACCCTTCCGATAGCAGAGATGTGATATCTCAATGCGTATACCAAACCTGAGACCCTTCCTATAGCATGAGATGTGATATCTCAATGCTTCTATCAAACCTGAGACCCTTCCTTTAGCATGAGATGTGATATCCAACTCCTTCCCATTCCAATCCTGAGACCCTTCCTATAGCATGAGCTGTAATATTTCAATGCTTCTATCAAACCTGAGACCCTTCCTTTAGCATGAGATGTGATATCCTACTCCTTCCCCTTCCAAACCTGAGACCCTTCCTTTAGCATGAGATGTGATATCCAAATCCTTCCCATTCCAATCCTGAAACCCTTCCTATACCATGAGATGTGATATTTCTGTTTCTAATAAAAAACATGAGACCCTTCCTATAGCAAGAGAAATGATATCCAAATCCTTCCCATTCCAATCCCGAGACCCTTCCTATAACATGAGATGTGATATCCAACTCCTTCCCATTCCAACCTGAGACCCTTCCTATAGCATGAGAAGGGATATCCAACTCCTTCCCATTCCAATCCTGAGACCCTTCCTATACCATGAGATGTGATATCTCAGTGCTTCTAATACCAAACCTGGGACCCGTCCTATAACATGAGATATGATATCCAAATCCTTCCCATTCGAATCCTGAAACCCTTCCTTTAGCATGAGATGTGATATCTCAATGTGTCTAATAAAAAACCTGAGACCCTTCCTATAGCAAGAGATGTGATATCCAAATCCTTCGCATTCTAATCCTGAGACCCTTCCTATAGCTTGAGATGTGATATCCAACTCCTTCCCATTCCAATCCTGAGACCCTTCCTATAGCATGAGATGTGATGTCTCAATGCTTCTAATACCAAACCTGATATCCTTCCTAAAACATGAGATGTGATATCCAACTCCTTTCCATTCCAATACTGAGATCCTTCCTATACCATGAGATGTGATATCTCAATGTTTCTCATACCAAACCTGAGTCCCTTCCTATAGCAAGAGATGTGATATACAAATCCTTCCCATTCCAAACCTGAGACCCTTCCTATAGCATGAGATGTGATATCCGACTCTTTCCCAATCCAATCCTGAGACCCTTCCTATAGCATGAGATGTAATATCACAATGCTTGTAATACCAAACCTGAGACCATTCCTATAGCATGAGATGTGATATCCAACTCCTTCCCATTCCAATCCTGAGACCCTTCCTATAGCATGAGATGTGATATCTCAATGCTTTTAATACCAAAACTGAGACCCTTCTTAAAGCATGAGATGTGATATCCAACTACTTCCCGTTCCAAACCTGAGAACCTTCCTATAGCATATGTGACATCCAACTCCTTCCCATTCCAAACCTGAGACCCTTCATATAGCAAGAATGTAATATCCAACTCCTTCCCATTCCAATCCTGAGACCATTCCTATAGCATGAGAAGTGATATCTCAATGCTTCTAATAGCAAACCTGAGATCCTTCCTATGACATGAGATGTGATATCCAATTCCTTCCCATTCCAAACCTGAGACCCTTCCTACAGCATGCGATGTGATATCTCAATCCTTCTAATACCACACCTGAGACCCGTCCTATAACATGAGATGAGATATCCAAGTCCTTCCCATCCCAATCCTGAGACCTTTCCTATAGCATGAGATGTGATATCTCAATGCTTCTAATACCAAACCTGAGACCCTTCCTATAACATGAGATGGGATATCCAACTCCTTCCCATTCCAATCCTGAGACCCTTCCGATAGCAGAGATGTGATATCTCAATGCTTATACCAAACCTGAGATCCTTCCTATGGCATGAGATGTAATATACAACTACTACCCATTCCAATCCGGAGACCCTTCCTATAGCATGAGATGTGATATCTCAATGCTTCTACCAAACCTGAGACCCTTCCTATAGCATGAGATGTGATATCCAACTCCTTCCCACTCCAAACCTGAGACCCTTCCTATGGCATGAGATGTGATATCACAATGCTTCTAATACCGACCTGAGATCCTTCCTATAACATGAGATGTGATATCCAATTCCTTCCCATTCCAAACCTGAGACCCTTCCTGTAGCATGAGATGTGATATCCAACTCCTTCCCATTCCAATACTGAGACCCTTCCTATAGCATGAGATGTGATATCTCAATGCTTCTAATACCAAACCTGAGAACCTTCCTATAGCATGAGACGTGATATCCAACTCCTTCCCTTTCCAAACCTGAGACCCTTCCGATAGCAGAGATGTGATATCTCAATGCTTGTACCAAACCTGAGACCCTTCCTATGGCATGAGAGGTCATATACTACTCCTTCCCATTCCAATCCTGAGACCCTTCCTATAGCATGAGATGTGATATCTCAATGCTTCTACCAAACCTGAGACCCTTCCTATAGCATGAGATGTGATATCTCAATGCTTCTAATACCAAACTTGATATCCTTCCTATAACACGAGATGTGATATCCAACTCCTTCACATTCCAATCCTGAGATCCTTCCTATACCATGAGATGTGATATTTCAATGTTTCTCATACCAAACCTGAGGCCCTTCCTATAGCAAGAGATGTGATGTACAAATCCTTCCCATTCCAAACCTGAGACCTTTCCTATAGCATCAGATGTGATATCCAACTCCTTCCCAATCCAATCCTGAGACCCTTCCTATAGCATGAGATGTAATATCACAATGCTTGTAATACCAAACCTGAGACCCTTCCTATAGCATGTGTGATATCCAACTCCTTCCCATTCCAATCCTTAGACCCTTCCTATAGCATGAGATGTGATATCTCAATGCTTCTAATACCAAACCTGAGACGCTTCTTAAAGCATGAGATGGGATATCCAACTCCTTCCTATTCCAATCCTGAGACCCTTACGATAGCATGAGATGTGATATCCAACTCCTTCCCATTTCAATCCTGAGACCCTTCCTATAGCATGAGATGTGTTATCTCAATGTTTCTAATACCAAACCTGAGATCCTTCCTATAACATGAGATGTGATATCCAACTCCTTCCCATTCCAAACCGGAGACCCTTCCTTTAGCATGAGATGTGATATCAAACTCCTTCCCATGCCAATCCTGAGACCCTTACTATAGCATGAGATGTGATATCTCAATGCTTCTAATACCAAACCTGAGAGCCTTCATATAACATGATATGTGATATCCAACTCCTTCTCATTCCAAACCTGAGATCCTTCCTATAGCCTGAGATGTGATATCCAACTCCTTCCCATTCCAAACCTGAGACCCTTCCTATAGCATGAGATGTGATATCTCAATGCTTCTGATACCAAACCTGAGACCCTTGTTATAGCATGAGATGTGATATCCAACTCCTTCCCATCCCAAACCAGAGACCCTTTCTATAGTATGAAATGTGATATCTCAAAGCTTCTAATACCAAACCTGAGACCCTTCATATAGCATGAGATGTTATCTCCAACTCCTTCCCATCCCAAAACAGAGACCCTTCTTATAGCATGAGATGTGATATCTCAATGCTTCTAATACCAAACCTGATATCCTTCCTATAACATGAGATGTGATATCCAACTCCTTCCCATTCCAATCCTGAGATCCTTCCTATACCATGAGATGTGATATCTCAATGTTTCTCATACCAAACCTGAGGCCCTTCCTATAGCAAGAGATGTGATATACAAATCCTCCCCATTCCAAACCTGAGACCCTTCCTATAGCATGAGATGTAATATCGCAATGCTTGTAATACCAAACCTGAGACCCTTCCTATAGCATGAGATGTGATATCCAACTCCTTCCCATTCCAATCCTGAGACCCTTCCTAGAGCATGAGATGTGATATCTCAATGCTTCTAATACCAAAACTGAGACCCTTCTTAAAGCATGAGATGTGATATCCAACTCCTTCCCGTTCCAAACCTGAGACCCTTCCTATAGCAAGAATGTAATATCCAACTCCTTCCCATTCCAATCCTGAGACCATTCCTATAGCATGAGATGTGATATCTCAGTGCTTCTAATAGCAAACCTGAGATCCTTCCTATGACATGAGATGGGATATCCAACTCCTTCCCGTTCCAAACCTGAGACCCTTCCTATAGCAAGAATGTAATATCCAACTCCTTCCCATTCCAATCCCGAGACCCTTCCGATAGCAGAGATGTGATATCTCAATGCTTATACCAAACCTGAGACCCTTCCTATGGCATGAGATGTCATATACTACTCCTTCCCATTCCAATCCTGAGACCCTTCCTATAGCATGAGATGTGATATCTTAATGCTTCTACCAAACCTGAGACCCTTCCTATAGCATGAGATGTGATATCCAACTCCTTCCCATTCCAATCCTGAGACCCTTCCTATAGCATGAGATGTGATATCTCAATGCTTCTAATACCAAACCTGATATCCTTCCTATAACATGAGATGTGATATCCAACCCCTTTCCATTCCAATACTGAGATCCTTCCTATACCATGAGATGTGATATCTCAATGTTTCTGATACCAAACCTGAGGCCCTTCCTATAGCAAGAGATGTGATATACAAATCATTCCCATTCCAAACCTGAGACCTTTCCTATAGCATGGGATGTGATATCCGACTCCTTCCCAATCCAATCCTGAGACCCTTCCTATAGCATGAGATGTGATATCCAACTCGTTCCCATTCCAATCCTGAGACCCTTCCTATAGCATGAGATGTGATATCTCAATGCTTCTAATACCAAAACTGAGACCCTTCTTAAAGCATGAGATGTGATATCCAACTCCTTCCCGTGTTCCAAACCTGAGACCCTTCCTATAGCATATGTGCTACCCTTCCTATGGCATGAGATGTCATATACAACTACTTCCCATTCCAATCCGGAGACCCTTCCTATAGCATGAGATGTGATATCTCAATGCTTCTACCAGACCTGAGACCCTTCCTATAGCATGAGATGTGATATCCAACTCCTTCCCATTCCAATCCTGAGACCCTTCCTATATCATGAGATGTGATATCTCAATGCTTCTAATACCAAACCTGATATCCTTCCTATAACATGAGATGTGATATCTCAATGTTTCTCATACCAAACCTGAGGCCCTTCCTATAGCAAGAGATGTGATGTACAAACCCTTCCCATTCCAAACCTGAGACCCTTCCTATAGCATGAGATGTGATATCCAACTCCTTCCCAATCCAATCCTGAGACCCTTCCTATAGCATGAGATATAATATCACAATGCTTGTAATACCAAACCTGAGACCCTTCCTATAGCATAAGATGTGATATCCAACTCCTTCCCATTCCAATCCTTAGACCCTTCCTATAGCATGAGATGTGATATCTCAATGCTTCTAATACCAAACCTGAGACCCTTCTTAAAGCATGAGATGGGATATCCAACTCCTTCCTATTCCAATCCTGAGACCCTTACGATAGCAGAGATGTGATATCTCAATGCTTATACCAAACCTGAGACTCTTCCTATGGCATGAGATGTGATATCCAACTCCTTCCCATTCCAATCCTGAGACCCTTCCTATAGCATGAGATGTGATATCTCAATGCTTCTATCAAACCTGAGACCCTTCCTATTGCATGAGATGTGATATCCAACTCCTTCCCATTCCAATCCTGAAACCCTTCCTATACCATGAGATGTGATATCTCAATGTTTCTAATACCAAACCTGAGACCCGTCCTAAAACATGAGATGTGAAATCCAAATCCTTCCCCTTCCAAACTTGAGACCCTTCCTATAGCTTGAGATGTGATATCAAACTCCTTCCCATTCCAATCCTGAGATAGCTTGAGATGTGATATCCAACTCCTTCCCATTCCAATACTGAGACCCTTCCGATAGCATGAAATGTGATATCTTAATGTTTCTCTTACCAAACCTGAGGCCCTTCCTATAGCAAGAGATGTGATGTACAAATCCTTCCCATTCCAAACCTGAGACCCTTCCTATAGCATGAGATGTGATATCCAACTCCTTCCCAATCCAATCCTGAAACCCTTCCTATAGCATGAGATGTAATATCACAATGTTTGTAATACCAAACCTGAGACCCTTCCTATAGCATGAGATGTGATATCCAACTCCTTCCCATTCCAATCCTGAGACCCTTCCTATAGCATGAGATGTGATATCTCAATGCTTCTAATACCAAACCTGAGATCCTTCTGATAGCATGAGATGTGATATCTCAATGCTTCTAATACCAAACCTGAGATCTTCCTATAACATGAGATGCGATATCCAAATCCTTCCACTTCCAAACCTGAAACCCTCCCTTTAGCATGAGATGTGATATCCGACTCCTTCCCATTCCAATCCTGAGACCCTTCTGGTAGCATGAGATGTGATATCTCAATGCTTCTAATACCAAACCTGAGATCCTTCCGATAGCATGAGATCTGATATCTCAATGCTTCGAACACCAAACCTGAGATCCTTCCTATAGCATGAGATGTGATATCCAACTCCTTCCCATTCCAAACCTGAGACCCTTCCTATAGCATGAGATGTGATATCTCAATGCTTCTAATACCAAATCTGAGATCCTTCCTATAACATGAGATGTGATATCTCAATGCTTCTAAAACCAAACATGAGAACTATCCTGTAACATGTGAAATCCAAATCATTCCCTTTCCAAACCTGAGACCCTTCCTATAGCTTGAGATGTGATATCAAACTCCTTCCCATTCCAATCCTGAGATAGCTTGAGATGTGCTATCCAACTCCTTCCCATTCCAATCCTGAGACCCTTCCTATACCATGAGATGTGATATCTCAATGCTTCTAATACCAAACCTGACACCCGTCCTAAAACATATGTGAGATCCAAATCCTTCCCCTTCCAAACCTGAGACCTTTCCTTTAGCATGTGTTGTGATATCCAACTCCTTCCCATTCCAATCCTGAGACCTTTCCTATAGCATGATATGTGATATCTCAATGCTTCTAATACCAAACCTGAGATCCTTCCTATAACATGAGATTTGTATCCAACTCCTTCCCATTCCAAACCTGAGACCCTTCCGATAGCATGAGATGTGATATCTCAGTGCTTCTAATAGCAAACCTGAGATCCTTCCTATGACATGAGATGGGATATCCAAATCCTTCCCCTTCCAAACCTGAGACCTTTCCTTTAGCATGTGATGTGATATCCAACTCCTTCCCATTCCAATCCTGAGACCTTTCCTATAACATGAGATGTGATATCTTACTGCTTCTAAAACCAAACCTGAGAACCATCCTATAACATATGTGAAATCCAAATCCTTCCCTTTCCAAACCTGAGACCCTTCCGATAGCATGAGATGTGATATCTCAATGCTTCTAAAACCAAACATGAGAACCATCCTACAACATGAGATGTGAAATCCAAATCCTTCCCTTTCCAAACCTGAGACCCTTCCTATAGCTTGAGAAGTGATATCTCAATGCTTCTAATAGCAAACCTGAGATCCTTCCTATGACATGAGATGTGATATCCAATTCCTTCCCATTCCAAACCTGAGACCCTTCCTACAGCATGCGATGTGATATCTCAATCCTTCTAATACCACACCTGAGACCCGTCCTATAACATGAGATGAGATATCCAAGTCCTTCCCATCCCAATCCTGAGACCTTTCCTATAGCATGAGATGTGATATCTCAATGCTTCTAATACCAAACCTGAGACCCTTCCTATAACATGAGATGGGATATCCAACTCCTTCCCATTCCAATCCTGAGACCCTTCCGATAGCAGAGATGTGATATCTCAATGCTTATACCAAACCTGAGACCCTTCCTATGGCATGAGATGTAATATACAACTACTACCCATTCCAATCCGGAGACCCTTCCTATAGCATGAGATGTGATATCTCAATGCTTCTACCAAACCTGAGACCCTTCCTATAGCATGAGATGTGATATCCAACTCCTTCCCACTCCAAACCTGAGACCCTTCCTATGGCATGAGATGTGATATCACAATGCTTCTAATACCAGACCTGAGATCCTTCCTATAACATGAGATGTTATATCCAATTCCTTCCCATTCCAAACCTGAGACCCTTCCTGTAGCATGAGATGTGATATCCAACTCCTTCCCATTCCAATACTGAGACCCTTCCTATAGCATGAGATGTGATATCTCAATGCTTCTAATACCAAACCTGAGAACCTTCCTATAGCATGAGACGTGATATCCAACTCCTTCCCTTTCCAAACCTGAGACCCTTCCGATAGCAGAGATGTGATATCTCAATGCTTGTACCAAACCTGAGACCATTCCTATGGCATGAGAGGTCATATACTACTCCTTCCCATTCCAATCCTGAGACCCTTCCTATAGCATGAGATGTGATATCTCAATGCTTCTACCAAACCTGAGACCCTTCCTATAGCATGAGATGTGATATCTCAATGCTTCTAATACCAAACTTGATATCCTTCCTATAACACGAGATGTGATATCCAACTCCTTCACATTCCAATCCTGAGATCCTTCCTATACCATGAGATGTGATATTTCAATGTTTCTCATACCAAACCTGAGGCCCTTCCTATAGCAAGAGATGTGATGTACACATCCTTCCCATTCCAAACCTGAGACCCTTCCTATAGCATCAGATGTGATATCCAACTACTTCCCAATCCAATCCTGAGACCCTTCCTATAGCATGAGATGTAATATCACAATGCTTGTAATACCAAACCTGAGACCCTTCCTATAGCATGTGTGATATCCAACTCCTTCCCATTCCAATCCTTAGACCCTTCCTATAGCATGAGATGTGATATCTCAATGCTTCTAATACCAAACCTGAGACCCTTCTTAAAGCATGAGATGGGATATCCAACTCCTTCCTATTCCAATCCTGAGACCCTTACGATAGCATGAGATGTGATATCCAACTCCTTCCCATTTCAATCCTGAGACCCTTCCTATAGCATGAGATGTGTTATCTCAATGTTTCTAATACCAAACCTGAGATCCTTCCTATAACATGAGATGTGATATCCAACTCCTTCCCATTCCAAACCGGAGACCCTTCCTTTAGCATGAGATGTGATATCAAACTCCTTCCCATGCCAATCCTGAGACCCTTACTATAGCATGAGATGTGATATCTCAATGCTTCTAATACCAAACCTGAGACCCTTGTTATAGCATGAGATGTGATATCCAACTCCTTCCCATCCCAAACCAGAGACCCTTCCTATAGTATGAAATGTGATATCTCAAAGCTTCTAATACCAAACCTGAGACCCTTCATATAGCATGAGATGTTATCTCCAACTCCTTCCCATCCCAAAACAGAGACACTTCCTATAGCATGAGATGTGATATCTCAATGCTTCTAATACCAAACCTGATATCCTTCCTATAACATGAGATGTGATATCCAACTCCTTCCCATTCCAATCCTGAGATCCTTCCTATACCATGAGATGTGATATCTCAATGTTTCTCATACCAAACCTGAGGCCCTTCCTATAGCAAGAGATGTGATATACAAATCCTCCCCATTCCAAACCTGAGACCCTTCCTATAGCATGAGATGTAATATTGCAATGCTTGTAACACCAAACCTGAGACCCTTCCTATAGCATGAGATGTGATATCCAACTCCTTCCCATTCCAATCCTGAGACCCTTCCTATAGCATGAGATGTGATATCTCAATGCTTCTAATACCAAAACTGAGACCCTTCTTAAAGCATGAGATGTGATATCCAACTCCTTCCCGTTCCAAACCTGAGACCCTTCCTATAGCAAGAATGTAATATCCAACTCCTTCCCATTCCAATCCTGAGACCATTCCTATAGCATGAGATGTGATATCTCAGTGCTTCTAATAGCAAATCTGAGATCCTTCCTATGACATGAGATGGGATATCCAACTCCTTCCCATTCCAAACCTGAGACCCTTCCTATAGCAAGAATGTAATATCCAACTCCTTCCCATTCCAATCCTGAGACCATTCCTATAGCATGAGATGTGATATCTCAGTGCTTCTAATAGCAAACCTGAGATCCTTCCTATGACATGAGATGGGATATCCAATTCCTTCCCATTCCAATCCTGAGACACTTCCGATAGCAGAGATGTGATATCTCAATGCTTATACCAAACCTGAGACCCTTCCTATGGCATGAGATGTCATATACTACTCCTTCCCATTCCAATCCTGAGACCCTTCCTATAGCATGAGATGTGATATCTCAATGCTTCTACCAAACCTGAGACCCTTCCTATAGCATGAGATGTGATATCCAACTCCTTCCCATTCCAATCCTGAGACCCTTCCTATAGCATGAGATGTGATATCTCAATGCTTCTAATACCAAACCTGATATCCTTCCTATAACATGAGATGTGATATCCAACCCCTTTCCATTCCAATACTGAGATCCTTCCTATACCATGAGATGTGATATCTCAATGTTTCTGATACCAAACCTGAGGCCCTTCCTATAGCAAGAGATGTGATATACAAATCATTCCCATTCCAAACCTGAGACCTTTCCTATAGCATGGGATGTGATATCCGACTCCTTCCCAATCCAATCCTGAGACCCTTCCTATAGCATGAGATGTGATATCCAACTCGTTCCCATTCCAATCCTGAGACCCTTCCTATAGCATGAGATGTGATATCTCAATGCTTCTAATACCAAAACTGAGACCCTTCTTAAAGCATGAGATGTGATATCCAACTCCTTCCCGTGTTCCAAACCTGAGACCCTTCCTATAGCATATGTGCTACCCTTCCTATGGCATGAGATGTCATATACAACTACTTCCCATTCCAATCCGGAGACCCTTCCTATAGCATGAGATGTGATATCTCAATGCTTCTACCAAACCTGAGACCCTTCCTATAGCATGAGATGTGATATCCAACTCCTTCCCATTCCAATCCTGAGACCCTTCCTATATCATGAGATGTGATATCTCAATGCTTCTAATACCAAACCTGATATCCTTCCTATAACATGAGATGTGATATCTCAATGTTTCTCATACCAAACCTGAGGCCCTTCCTATAGCAAGAGATGTGATGTACAAACCCTTCCCATTCCAAACCTGAGACCCTTCCTATAGCATGAGATGTGATATCCAACTCCTTCCCAATCCAATCCTGAGACCCTTCCTATAGCATGAGATATAATATCACAATGCTTGTAATACCAAACCTGAGACCCTTCCTATAGCATAAGATGTGATATCCAACTCCTTCCCATTCCAATCCTTAGACCCTTCCTATAGCATGAGATGTGATATCTCAATGCTTCTAATACCAAACCTGAGACCCTTCTTAAAGCATGAGATGGGATATCCAACTCCTTCCTATTCCAATCCTGAGACCCTTACGATAGCAGAGATGTGATATCTCAATGCTTATACCAAACCTGAGACTCTTCCTATGGCATGAGATTTGATATCCAACTCCTTCCCATTCCAATCCTGAGACCCTTCCTATAGCATGAGATGTGATATCTCAATGCTTCTATCAAACCTGAGACCCTTCCTATTGCATGAGATGTGATAGCCAACTCCTTCCCATTCCAATCCTGAAACCCTTCCTATACCATGAGATGTGATATCTCAATGTTTCTAATACCAAACCTGAGACCCGTCCTAAAACATGAGATGTGAAATCCAAATCCTTCCCCTTCCAAACTTGAGACCCTTCCTATAGCTTGAGATGTGATATCAAACTCCTTCCCATTCCAATCCTGAGATAGCTTGAGATGTGATATCCAACTCCTTCCCATTCCAATCCTGAGACCCTTCCGATAGCATGAGATGTAATATCTTAATGTTTCTCTTACCAAACCTGAGGCCCTTCCTATAGCAAGAGATGTGATGTACAAATCCTTCCCATTCCAAACCTGAGACCCTTCCTATAGCATGAGATGTGATATCTCAATGCTTCTAATACCAAACCTGAGACCCTTCCTATAGCATGAGATGTGATATCTCAATGCTTCTAATACCAAACCTGAGATCCTTCCTATAACATGAGATGTGATATCTCAATGCTTCTAAAACCAAACATGAGAACTATCCTGTAACATGTGAAATCCAAATCATTCCCTTTCCAAACCTGAGACCCTTCCTATAGCTTGAGATGTGATATCAAACTCCTTCCCATTCCAATCCTGAGATAGCTTGAGATGTGCTATCCAACTCCTTCCCATTCCAATCCTGAGACCCTTCCTATACCATGAGATGTGATATCTCAATGCTTCTAATACCAAACCTGACACCCGTCCTAAAACATATGTGAGATCCAAATCCTTCCCCTTCCAAACCTGAGACCTTTCCTTTAGCATGTGATGTGATATCCAACTCCTTCCCATTCCAATCCTGAGACATTTCCTATAGCATGATATGTGATATCTCAATGCTTCTAATACCAAACCTGAGATCCTTCCTATAACATGAGATTTGTATCCAACTCCTTCCCATTCCAAACCTGAGACCCTTCCTATAGCATGAGATGTGATATCTTACTGCTTCTAAAACCAAACCTGAGAACCATCCTATAACATATGTGAAATCCAAATCCTTCCCTTTCCAAACCTGAGACCCTTCCGATAGCATGAGATGTGATATCTCAATGCTTCTAAAACCAAACATGAGAACCATCCTACAACATGAGATGTGAAATCCAAATCCTTCCCTTTCCAAACCTGAGACCCTTCCTATAGCTTGAGAAGTGATATCTCAATGCTTCTAATAGCAAACCTGAGATCCTTCCTATGACATGAGATGTGATATCCAATTCCTTCCCATTCCAAACCTGAGACCCTTCCTACAGCATGCGATGTGATATCTCAATCCTTCTAATACCACACCTGAGACCCGTCCTATAACATGAGATGAGATATCCAAGTCCTTCCCATCCCAATCCTGAGACCTTTCCTATAGCATGAGATGTGATATCTCAATGCTTCTAATACCAAACCTGAGACCCTTCCTATAACATGAGATGGGATATCCAACTCCTTCCCATTGCAATCCTGAGACCCTTCCGATAGCAGAGATGTGATATCTCAATGCTTATACCAAACCTGAGACCCTTCCTATGGCATGAGATGTAATATACAACTACTACCCATTCCAATCCGGACACCCTTCCTATAGCATGAGATGTGATATCTCAATGCTTGTACCAAACCTGAGACCCTTCCTATAGCATGAGATGTGATATCCAACTCCTTCCCACTCCAAACCTGAGACCCTTCCTGTAGCATGAGATGTGATATCCAACTCCTTCCCATTCCAATACTGAGACCCTACCTATAGCATGAGATGTGATATCTCAATGCTTCTAATACCAGACCTGAGATCCTTCCTATAACATGAGATGTGATATCCAATTCCTTCCCATTCCAAACCTGAGACCCTTCCTGTAGCATGAGATGTGATATCCAACTCCTTCCCATTCCAATACTGAGACCCTACCTATAGCATGAGATGTGATATCTCAATGCTTCTAATACCAAACCTGAGAACCTTCCTATAGCATGAGACGTGATATCCAACTCCTTCCCTTTCCAAACCTGAGACCCTTCCGATAGCAGAGATGTGATATCTCAATGCTTGTACCAAACCTGAGACCATTCCTATGGCATGAGAGGTCATATACTACTCCTTCCCATTCCAATCCTGAGACCCTTCCTATGGCATGAGATGTGATATCACAATGCTTCTAATACCAGACCTGAGATCCTTCCTATAACATGAGATGTGATATCCAATTCCTTCCCATTCCAAACCTGAGACCCTTCCTGTAGCATGAGATGTGATATCCAACTCCTTCCCATTCCAATACTGAGACCCTACCTATAGCATGAGATGTGATATCTCAATGCTTCTAATACCAAACCTGAGAACCTTCCTATAGCATGAGACGTGATATCCAACTCCTTCCCTTTCCAAACCTGAGACCCTTCCGATAGCAGAGATGTGATATCTCAATGCTTGTACCAAACCTGAGACCATTCCTATGGCATGAGAGGTCATATACTACTCCTTCCCATTCCAATCCTGAGACCCTTCCTATAGCATGAGATGTGATATCTCAATGCTTCTACCAAACCTGAGACCATTCCTATAGCATGAGATGTGATATCTCAATGCTTCTAATACCAAACTTGATATCCTTCCTATAACACGAGATGTGATATCCAACCCCTTCACATTCCAATCCTGAGATCCTTCCTATACCATGAGATGTGATATTTCAATGTTTCTCATACCAAACCTGAGGCCCTTCCTATAGCAAGAGATGTGATGTACAAATCCTTCCCATTCCAAACCTGAGACCCTTCCTATAGCATCAGATGTGATATCCAACTACTTCCCAATCCAATCCTGAGACCCTTCCTATATCATGAGATGTAATATCACAATGCTTGTAATACCAAACCTGAGACCCTTCCTATAGCATGTGTGATATCCAACTCCTTCCCATTCCAATCCTTAGACCCTTCCTATAGCATGAGATGTGATATCTCAATGCTTCTAATACCAAACCTGAGACCCTTCTTAAAGCATGAGATGGGATATCCAACTCCTTCTTATTCCAATCCTGAGACCCTTACGATAGCATGAGATGTGATATCCAACTCCTTCCCATTTCAATCCTGAGACCCTTCCTATAGCATGAGATGTGTTATCTCAATGTTTCTAATACCAAACCTGAGATCCTTCCTATAACATGAGATGTGATATCCAACTCCTTCCCATTCCAAACCGGAGACCCTTCCTTTAGCATGAGATGTGATATCAAACTCCTTCCCATGCCAATCCTGAGACCCTTACTATAGCATGAGATGTGATATCTCAATGCTTCTAATACCAAACCTGAGAGCCTTCATATAACATGATATGTGATATCCAACTCCTTCTCATTCCAAAACTGAGATCCTTCCTATAGCCTGAGATGTGATATCCAACTCCTTCCCATTCCAAACCTGAGACCCTTCCTATAGCATGAGATGTGATATCTCAATGCTTCTAATACCAAACCTGAGACCCTTGTTATAGCATGAGATGTGATATCCAACTCCTTCCCATCCCAAACCAGAGACCCTTCCTATAGTATGAAATGTGATATCTCAAAGCTTCTAATACCAAACCTGAGACCCTTCATATAGCATGAGATGTTATCTCCAACTCCTTCCCATCCCAAAACAGAGACACTTCCTACAGCATGAGATGTGATATCTCAATGCTTCTAATACCAAACCTGATATCCTTCCTATAACATGAGATGTGATATCCAACTCCTTCCCATTCCAATCCTGAGATCCTTCCTATACCCTGAGATGTGATATCTCAATGTTTCTCATACCAAACCTGAGGCCCTTCCTATAGCAAGAGATGTGATATACAAATCCTCCCCATTCCAAACCTGAGACCCTTCCTATAGCATGAGATGTAATATCGCAATGCTTGTAATACCAAACCTGAGACCCTTCCTATAGCATGAGATGTGATATCCAACTCCTTCCCATTCCAATCCTGAGACCCTTCCTATAGCATGAGATGTGATATCTCAATGCTTCTAATACCAAAACTGAGACCCTTCTTAAAGCATGAGATGTGATATCCAACTCCTTCCCGTTCCAAACCTGAGACCCTTCCTATAGCAAGAATATAATATCCAACTCCTTCCCATTCCAATCCTGAGACCATTCCTATAGCATGAGATGTGATATCTCAGTGCTTTTAATAGCAAACCTGAGATCCTTCCTATGACATGAGATGGGATATCCAACTCCTTCCCATTCCAAACCTGAGACCCTTCCTATAGCAAGAATGTAATATCCAACTCCTTCCCATTCCAATCCCGAGACCCTTCCGATAGCAGAGATGTGATATCTCAATGCTTATACCAAACCTGAGACCCTTCCTATGGCATGAGATGTCATATACTACTCCTTCCCATTCCAATCCTGAGACCCTTCCTATAGCATGAGATGTGATATCTCAATGCTTCTACCAAACCTGAGACCCTTCCTATAGCATGAGATGTGATATCCAACTCCTTCCCATTCCAATCCTGAGACCCTTCCTATAGCATGAGATGTGATATCTCAATGCTTCTAATACCAAACCTGATATCCTTCCTATAACATGAGATGTGATATCCAACCCCTTTCCATTCCAATACTGAGATCCTTCCTATACCATGAGATGTGATATCTCAATGTTTCTGATACCAAACCTGAGGCCCTTCCTATAGCAAGAGATGTGATATACAAATCATTCCCATTCCAAACCTGAGACCTTTCCTATAGCATGAGATGTGATATCCAACTCGTTCCCATTCCAATCCTGAGACCCTTCCTATAGCATGAGATGTGATATCTCAATGCTTCTAATAACAAAACTGAGACCCTTCTTAAAGCATGAGATGTGATATCCAACTCCTTCCCGTGTTCCAAACCTGAGACCCTTCCTATAGCATATGTGCTACCCTTCCTATGGCATGAGATGTCATATACAACTACTTCCCATTCCAATCCGGAGACCCTTCCTATAGCATGAGATGTGATATCTCAATGCTTCTACCAAACCTGAGACCCTTCCTATAGCATGAGATGTGATATCCAACTCCTTCCCATTCCAATCCTGAGACCCTTCCTATATCATGAGATGTGATATCTCAATGCTTCTAATACCAAACCTGATATCCTTCCTATAACATGAGATGTGATATCTCAATGTTTCTCATACCAAACCTGAGGCCCTTCCTATAGCAAGAGATGTGATGTACAAACCCTTCCCATTCCAAACCTGAGACCCTTCCTATAGCATGAGATGTGATATCCAACTCCTTCCCAATCCAATCCTGAGACCCTTCCTATAGCATGAGATATAATATCACAATGCTTGTAATACCAAACCTGAGACCCTTCCTATAGCATAAGATGTGATATCCAACTCCTTCCCATTCCAATCCTTAGACCCTTCCTATAGCATGAGATGTGATATCTCAATGCTTCTAATACCAAACCTGAGACCCTTCTTAAAGCATGAGATGGGATATCCAACTCCTTCCTATTCCAATCCTGAGACCCTTACGATAGCAGAGATGTGATATCTCAATGCTTCTAATACCAAACCTGATATCCTTCCTATAACATGAGATGTGATATCTCAATGTTTCTCATACCAAACCTGAGGCCCTTCCTATAGCAAGAGATGTGATGTACAAACCCTTCCCATTCCAAACCTGAGACTCTTCCTATGGCATGAGATGTGATATCCAACTCCTTCCCATTCCAATCCTGAGACCCTTCCTATAGCATGAGATGTGATATCTCAATGCTTCTATCAAACCTGAGACCCTTCCTATTGCATGAGATGTGATATCCAACTCCTTCCCATTCCAATCCTGAAACCCTTCCTATACCATGAGTTGTGATATCTCAATGTTTCTAATACCAAACCTGAGACCCGTCCTAAAACATGAGATGTGAAATCCAAATCCTTCCCCTTCCAAACTTGAGACCCTTCCTATAGCTTGAGATGTGATATCAAACTCCTTCCCATTCCAATCCTGAGATAGCTTGAGATGTGATATCCAACTCCTTCCCATTCCAATCCTGAGACCCTTCCGATAGCATGAGATGTGATATCTTAATGTTTCTCTTACCAAACCTGAGGCCCTTCCTATAGCAAGAGATGTGATGTACAAATCCTTCCCATTCCAAACCTGAGACCCTTCCTATAGCATGAGATGTGATATCCAACTCCTTCCCAATCCAATCCTGAAACCCTTCCTATAGCATGAGATGTAATATCACAATGTTTGTAATACCAAACCTGAGACCCTTCCTATAGCATGAGATGTGATATCCAACTCCTTCCCATTCCAATCCTGAGACCCTTCCTATAGCATGAGATGTGATATCTCAATGCTTCTAATACCAAACCTGAGATCCTTCCGATAGCATGAGATGTGATATCTCAATGCTTCTAATACCAAACCTGAGATCTTCCAATAACATGAGATGTGATATCCAAATCCTTCCACTTCCAAACCTGAAACCCTCCCTTTAGCATGAGATGTGATATCCGACTCCTTCCCATTCCAATCCTGAGACCCTTCTGGTAGCATGAGATGTGATATCTCAATGCTTCTAATACCAAACCTGAGATCCTTCCGATAGCATGAGATCTGATATCTCAATTCTTCTAACACCAAACCTGAGATCCTTCCTATAGCATGAGATGTGATATCCAACTCCTTCCCATTCCAAACCTGAGACCCTTCCTATAGCATGAGATGTGATATCTCAATGCTTCTAATACCAAACCTGAGATCCTTCCTATAACATGAGATGTGATATCTCAATGCTTCTAAAACCAAACATGAGAACTATCCTGTAACATGTGAAATCCAAATCATTCCCTTTCCAAACCTGAGACCCTTCCTATAGCTTGAGATGTGATATCAAACTCCTTCCCATTCCAATCCTGAGATAGCTTGAGATGTGCTATCCAACTCCTTCCCATTCCAATCCTGAGACCCTTCCTATACCATGAGATGTGATATCTCAATGCTTCTAATACCAAACCTGACACCCGTCCTAAAACATATGTGAGATCCAAATCCTTCCCCTTCCAAACCTGAGACCTTTCCTTTAGCATGTGATGTGATATCCAACTCCTTCCCATTCCAATCCTGAGACCTTTCCTATAGCATGATATGTGATATCTCAATGCTTCTAATACCAAACCTGAGATCCTTCCTATAACATGAGATTTGTATCCAACTCCTTCCCATTCCAAACCTGAGACCCTTCCTATAGCATGAGATGTGATATCTTACTGCTTCTAAAACCAAACCTGAGAACCATCCTATAACATATGTGAAATACAAATCCTTCCCTTTCCAAACCTGAGACCCTTCCGATAGCATGAGATGTGATATCTCAATGCTTCTAAAACCAAACATGAGAACCATCCTACAACATGAGATGTGAAATCCAAATCCTTCCCTTTCCAAACCTGAGACCCTTCCTATAGCTTGAGATGTGATATCAAACTCCTTCCCATTCCAATCCTGAGATAGCTTGAGATGTGATATCCAACTCCTTCCCATTCCAATCCTGGGACCCTTCCGATAGCATGAGATGTGATATCTCAATGCTTCTAATATCAAAACTGAGACCCTCCCTATAGCATGAGATGTGATATCTAAGTCCTTCCCATTCCTATCCTGAGACCCTTCCGATAGCAGAGATGTGATATCTCAATGCTTATACCAAATCTGAGACCCTTCCTATGGCATGTGATGTGATATCCAACTCCTTCCCATTCCAATCCTGAGACCCTTCCTATAGCATGAGATGTGAAATCTCAATGCTTCTATCAAACCTGAGACCCTTCCTTTAGCATGACATGTGATATCCAACTCCTTCCCATTCAAATCCTGAGACCCTTCCTATAGCATGAGTTGTGATATCTCAATGCTTCTAATACCAAACCTGGGACCCGTCCTATAACATGAGATGCGATATCCAAATCCTTCCCCTTCCAAACCTAAGACCCTTCCTTTAGCATGAGATGTGATATCCAAATCCGATCGCTACCTTGATTGGTCTGGTTCGTCCAGAGGTTACCCTGTTCCAAGTAATTAGGTTGGACTTCTGAACTTCTGCGCCACCAGGACAGAGTTCAGAAATCCGTCTTAACAGCATGAGATGTCATATACAACTCCTTCCGATTCCAATCCTGAGACCCTTCCTATAGCATGAGATGTGATATCTCAATGCTTCTAATACCAAACCTGAGATCCTTCCTATAGCATGAGATGTGATATCAAACTCCTTCCCATTCCAAACCTGAGACCCTTCTGATAGCATGAGATGTGATATCTCAATGCTTCTAAAACCAAACATGAGAACCATCCTATAACATGAGATGTGAAATCCAAATCATTCCCTTTCCAAACCTGAGACCCTTCCTATAGCTTGAGATGTGATATCAAACTCCTTCCCATTCAATGTGAAATCCAAATCCTTCCCCTTCCAAACTTGAGACCCTTCCTATAGCTTGAGATGTGATATCAAACTCCTTCCCATTCCAATCCTGAGATAGCTTGAGATGTGATATCCAACTCCTTCCCATTCCAATCCTGAGACCCTTCCGATAGCATGAGATGTGATATCTTAATGTTTCTCTTACCAAACCTGAGGCCCTTCCTATAGCAAGAGATGTGATGTACAAATCCTTCCCATTCCAAACCTGAGACCCTTCCTATAGCATGAGATGTGATATCTCAATGCTTCTAATACCAAACCTGAGACCCTTCCTATAGCATGAGATGTGATATATCAATGCTTCTAATACCAAACCTGAGATCCTTCCTATAACATGAGATGTGATATCTCAATGCTTCTAAAACCAAACATGAGAACTATCCTGTAACATGTGAAATCCAAATCATTCCCTTTCCAAACCTGAGACCCTTCCTATAGCTTGAGATGTGATATCAAACTCCTTCCCATTCCAATCCTGAGATAGCTTGAGATGTGCTATCCAACTCCTTCCCATTCCAATCCTGAGACCCTTCCTATACCATGAGATGTGATATCTCAATGCTTCTAATACCAAACCTGACACCCGTCCTAAAACATATGTGAGATCCAAATCCTTCCCCTTCCAAACCTGAGACCTTTCCTTTAGCATGTGATGTGATATCCAACTCCTTCCCATTCCAATCCTGAGACATTTCCTATAGCATGATATGTGATATCTCAATGCTTCTAATACCAAACCTGAGATCCTTCCTATAACATGAGATTTGTATCCAACTCCTTCCCATTCCAAACCTGAGACCCTTCCTATAGCATGAGATGTGATATCTTACTGCTTCTAAAACCAAATCTGAGAACCATCCTATAACATATGTGAAATCCAAATCCTTCCCTTTCCAAACCTGAGACCCTTCCGATAGCATGAGATGTGATATCTCAATGCTTCTAAAACCAAACATGAGAACCATCCTACAACATGAGATGTGAAATCCAAATCCTTCCCTTTCCAAACCTGAGACCCTTCCTATAGCTTGAGAAGTGATATCTCAATGCTTCTAATAGCAAACCTGAGATCCTTCCTATGACATGAGATGTGATATCCAATTCCTTCCCATTCCAAACCTGAGACCCTTCCTACAGCATGCGATGTGATATCTCAATCCTTCTAATACCACACCTGAGACCCGTCCTATAACATGAGATGAGATATCCAAGTCCTTCCCATCCCAATCCTGAGACCTTTCCTATAGCATGAGATGTGATATCTCAATGCTTCTAATACCAAACCTGAGACCCTTCCTATAACATGAGATGGGATATCCAACTCCTTCCCATTCCAATCCTGAGACCCTTCCGATAGCAGAGATGTGATATCTCAATGCTTATACCAAACCTGAGACCCTTCCTATGGCATGAGATGTAATATACAACTACTACCCATTCCAATCCGGACACCCTTCCTATGGCATGAGATGTGATATCTCAATGCTTCTACCAAACCTGAGACCCTTCCTATAGCATGAGATGTGATATCCAACTCCTTCCCACTCCAAACCTGAGACCCTTCCTATGGCATGAGATGTGATATCACAATGCTTCTAATACCAGACCTGAGATCCTTCCTATAACATGAGATGTGATATCCAATTCCTTCCCATTCCAAACCTGAGACCCTTCCTGTAGCATGAGATGTGATATCCAACTCCTTCCCATTCCAATACTGAGACCCTACCTATAGCATGAGATGTGATATCTCAATGCTTCTAATACCAAACCTGAGAACCTTCCTATAGCATGAGACGTGATATCCAACTCCTTCCCTTTCCAAACCTGAGACCCTTTCGATAGCAGAGATGTGATATCTCAATGCTTGTACCAAACCTGAGACCATTCCTATGGCATGAGAGGTCATATACTACTCCTTCCCATTCCAATCCTGAGACCCTTCCTATAGCATGAGATGTGATATCTCAATGCTTCTACCAAACCTGAGACCATTCCTATAGCATGAGATGTGATATCTCAATGCTTCTAATACCAAACTTGATATCCTTCCTATAACACGAGATGTGATATCCAACTCCTTCACATTCCAATCCTGAGATCCTTCCTATACCATGAGATGTGATATTTCAATGTTTCTCATACCAAACCTGAGGCCCTTCCTATAGCAAGAGATGTGATGTACAAATCCTTCCCATTCCAAACCTGAGACCCTTCCTATAGCATCAGATGTGATATCCAACTACTTCCCAATCCAATCCTGAGACCCTTCCTATATCATGAGATGTAATATCACAATGCTTGTAATACCAAACCTGAGACCCTTCCTATAGCATGTGTGATATCCAACTCCTTCCCATTCCAATCCTTAGACCCTTCCTATAGCATGAGATGTGATATCTCAATGCTTCTAATACCAAACCTGAGACCCTTCTTAAAGCATGAGATGGGATATCCAACTCCTTCTTATTCCAATCCTGAGACCCTTACGATAGCATGAGATGTGATATCCAACTCCTTCCCATTTCAATCCTGAGACCCTTCCTATAGCATGAGATGTGTTATCTCAATGTTTCTAATACCAAACCTGAGATCCTTCCTATAGCATGTGTGATATCCAACTCCTTCCCATTCCAATCCTTAGACCCTTCCTATAGCATGAGATGTGATATCTCAATGCTTCTAATACCAAACCTGAGACCCTTCTTAAAGCATGAGATGGGATATCCAACTCCTTCTTATTCCAATCCTGAGACCCTTACGATAGCATGAGATGTGATATCCAACTCCTTCCCATTCCAAACCGGAGACCCTTCCTTTAGCATGAGATGTGATATCAAACTCCTTCCCATGCCAATCCTGAGACCCTTACTATAGCATGAGATGTGATATCTCAATGCTTCTAATACCAAACCTGAGAGCCTTCATATAACATGATATGTGATATCCAACTCCTTCTCATTCCAAAACTGAGATCCTTCCTATAGCCTGAGATGTGATATCCAACTCCTTCCCATTCCAAACCTGAGACCCTTCCTATAGCATGAGATGTGATATCTCAATGCTTCTAATACCAAACCTGAGACCCTTGTTATAGCATGAGATGTGATATCCAACTCCTTCCCATCCCAAACCAGAGACCCTTCCTATAGTATGAAATGTGATATCTCAAAGCTTCTAATACCAAACCTGAGAACCTTCATATAGCATGAGATGTTATCTCCAACTCATTCACATCCCAAAACAGAGACACTTCCTATAGCATGAGATGTGATATCTCAATGCTTCTAATACCAAACCTGATATCCTTCCTATAACATGAGATGTGATATCCAACTCCTTCCCATTCCAATCCTGAGATCCTTCCTATACCCTGAGATGTGATATCTCAATGTTTCTCATACCAAACCTGAGGCCCTTCCTATAGCAAGAGATGTGATATACAAATCCTCCCCATTCCAAACCTGAGACCCTTCCTATAGCATGAGATGTAATATCGCAATGCTTGTAATACCAAACCTGAGACCCTTCCTATAGCATGAGATGTGATATCCAACTCCTTCCCATTCCAATCCTGAGACCCTTCCTATAGCATGAGATGTGATATCTCAATGCTTCTAATACCAAAACTGAGACCCTTCTTAAAGCATGAGATGTGATATCCAACTCCTTCCCGTTCCAAACCTGAGACCCTTCCTATAGCAAGAATATAATATCCAACTCCTTCCCATTCCAATCCTGAGACCATTCCTATAGCATGAGATGTGATATCTCAGTGCTTTTAATAGCAAACCTGAGATCCTTCCTATGACATGAGATGGGATATCCAACTCCTTCCCATTCCAAACCTGAGACCCTTCCTATAGCAAGAATGTAATATCCAACTCCTTCCCATTCCAATCCCGAGACCCTTCCGATAGCAGAGATGTGATATCTCAATGCTTATACCAAACCTGAGACCCTTCCTATGGCATGAGATGTCATATACTACTCCTTCCCATTCCAATCCTGAGACCCTTCCTATAGCATGAGATGTGATATCTCAATGCTTCTACCAAACCTGAGACCCTTCCTATAGCATGAGATGTGATTATCCAACTCCTTCCCATTCCAATCCTGAGACCCTTCCTATAGCATGAGATGTGATATCTCAATGCTTCTAATACCAAACCTGATATCCTTCCTATAACATGAGATGTGATATCCAACCCCTTTCCATTCCAATACTGAGATCCTTCCTATACCATGAGATGTGATATCTCAATGTTTCTGATACCAAACCTGAGGCCCTTCCTATAGCAAGAGATGTGATATACAAATCATTCCCATTCCAAACCTGAGACCTTTCCTATAGCATGAGATGTGATATCCAACTCGTTCCCATTCCAATCCTGAGACCCTTCCTATAGCATGAGATGTGATATCTCAATGCTTCTAATAACAAAACTGAGACCCTTCTTAAAGCATGAGATGTGATATCCAACTCCTTCCCGTGTTCCAAACCTGAGACCCTTCCTATAGCATATGTGCTACCCTTCCTATGGCATGAGATGTCATATACAACTACTTCCCATTCCAATCCGGAGACCCTTCCTATAGCATGAGATGTGATATCTCAATGCTTCTACCAAACCTGAGACCCTTCCTATAGCATGAGATGTGATATCCAACTCCTTCCCATTCCAATCCTGAGACCCTTCCTATATCATGAGATGTGATATCTCAATGCTTCTAATACCAAACCTGATATCCTTCCTATAACATGAGATGTGATATCTCAATGTTTCTCATACCAAACCTGAGGCCCTTCCTATAGCAAGAGATGTGATGTACAAACCCTTCCCATTCCAAACCTGAGACCCTTCCTATAGCATGAGATGTGATATCCAACTCCTTCCCAATCCAATCCTGAGACCCTTCCTATAGCATGAGATATAATATCACAATGCTTGTAATACCAAACCTGAGACCCTTCCTATAGCATAAGATGTGATATCCAACTCCTTCCCATTCCAATCCTTAGACCCTTCCTATAGCATGAGATGTGATATCTCAATGCTTCTAATACCAAACCTGAGACCCTTCCTAAAGCATGAGATGGGATATCCAACTCCTTCCTATTCCAATCCTGAGACCCTTACGATAGCAGAGATGTGATATCTCAATGCTTATAACAAACCTGAGACTCTTCCTATGGCATGAGATGTGATATCCAACTCCTTCCCATTCCAATCCTGAGACCCTTCCTATAGCATGAGATGTGATATCTCAATGCTTCTATCAAACCTGAGACCCTTCCTATTGCATGAGATGTGATATCCAACTCCTTCCCATTCCAATCCTGAAACCCTTCCTATACCATGAGATGTGATATCTCAATGTTTCTAATACCAAACCTGAGACCCGTCCTAAAACATGAGATGTGAAATCCAAATCCTTCCCCTTCCAAACTTGAGACCCTTCCTATAGCTTGAGATGTGATATCAAACTCCTTCCCATTCCAATCCTGAGATAGCTTGAGATGTGATATCCAACTCCTTCCCATTCCAATCCTGAGACCCTTCCGATAGCATGAGATGTGATATCTTAATGTTTCTCTTACCAAACCTGAGGCCCTTCCTATAGCAAGAGATGTGATGTACAAATCCTTCCCATTCCAAACCTGAGACCCTTCCTATAGCATGAGATGTGATATCCAACTCCTTCCCAATCCAATCCTGAAACCCTTCCTATAGCATGAGATGTAATATCACAATGTTTGTAATACCAAACCTGAGACCCTTCCTATAGCATGAGATGTGATATCCAACTCCTTCCCATTCCAATCCTGAGACCCTTCCTATAGCATGAGATGTGATATCTCAATGCTTCTAATACCAAACCTGAGATCCTTCCGATAGCATGAGATGTGATATCTCAATGCTTCTAATACCAAACCTGAGATCTTCCTATAACATGAGATGTGATATCCAAATCCTTCCACTTCCAAACCTGAAACCCTCCCTTTAGCATGAGATGTGATATCCGACTCCTTCCCATTCCAATCCTGAGACCCTTCTGGTAGCATGAGATGTGATATCTCAATGCTTCTAATACCAAACCTGAGATCCTTCCGATAGCATGAGATCTGATATCTCAATGCTTCTAACACCAAACCTGAGATCCTTCCTAAAGCATGAGATGTGATATCCAACTCCTTCCCATTCCAAACCTGAGACCCTTCCTATAGCATGAGATGTGATATCTCAATGCTTCTAATACCAAACCTGAGATCCTTCCTATAACATGAGATGTGATATCTCAATGCTTCTAAAACCAAACATGAGAACTATCCTGTAACATGTGAAATCCAAATCATTCCCTTTCCAAACCTGAGACCCTTCCTATAGCTTGAGATGTGATATCAAACTCCTTCCCATTCCAATCCTGAGATAGCTTGAGATGTGCTATCCAACTCCTTCCCATTCCAATCCTGAGACCTTTCCTATAGCATGATATGTGATATCTCAATGCTTCTAATACCAAACCTGAGATCCTTCCTATAACATGAGATTTGTATCCAACTCCTTCCCATTCCAAACCTGAGACCCTTCCTATAGCATGAGATGTGATATGTTACTGCTTCTAAAACCAAACCTGAGAACCATCCTATAACATATGTGAAATACAAATCCTTCCCTTTCCAAACCTGAGACCCTTCCGATAGCATGAGATGTGATATCTCAATGCTTCTAAAACCAAACATGAGAACCATCCTACAACATGAGATGTGAAATCCAAATCCTTCCCTTTCCAAACCTGAGACCCTTCCTATAGCTTGAGATGTGATATCAAACTCCTTCCCATTCCAATCCTGAGATAGCTTGAGATGTGATATCCAACTCCTTCCCATTCCAATCCTGGGACCCTTCCGATAGCATGAGATGTGATATCTCAATGCTTCTAATATCAAAACTGAGACCCTCCCTATAGCATGAGATGTGATATCTAAGTCCTTCCCATTCCTATCCTGAGACCCTTCCGATAGCAGAGATGTGATATCTCAATGCTTATACCAAATCTGAGACCCTTCCTATGGCATGTGATGTGATATCCAACTCCTTCCCATTCCAATCCTGAGACCCTTCCTATAGCATGAGATGTGAAATCTCAATGCTTCTATCAAACCTGAGACCCTTCCTTTAGCATGACATGTGATATCCAACTCCTTCCCATTCAAATCCTGAGACCCTTCCTATAGCATGAGTTGTGATATCTCAATGCTTCTAATACCAAACCTGGGACCCGTCCTATAACATGAGATGTGATATCCAAATCCTTCCCCTTCCAAACCTAAGACCCTTCCTTTAGCATGAGATGTGATATCCAAATCCGATTGCTACCTTGATTGGTCTGGTTCGTCCAGAGGTTACCCTGGTCCAAGTAATTAGGTTGGACTTCTGAACTTCTGCGCCACCAGGACAGAGTTCAGAAATCCGTCTTAACAGCATGAGATGTCATATACAACTCCTTCCGATTCCAATCCTGAGACCCTTCCTATAGCATGAGATGTGATATCTCAATGCTTCTAATACCAAACCTGAGATCCTTCCTATAGCATGAGATGTGATATCAAACTCCTTCCCATTCCAAACCTGAGACCCTTCTGATAGCATGAGATGTGATATCTCAATGATTCTAAAATCAAACATGAGAACCATCCTATAACATGAGATGTGAAATCCAAATCATTCCCTTTCCAAACCTGAGACCCTTCCTATAGCTTGAGATGTGATATCAAACTCCTTCCCATTCAATGTGATATCCAACTCCTTCCCATTCCAAACCTGAGACCCTTCCTATAGCATGAGATGTGATATCTTACTGCTTCTAAAAGCAAACCTGAGAACCATCCTATAACATATGTGAAATCCAAATCCTTCCCTTTCCAAACCTGAGACCCTTCCGATAGCATGAGATGTGATATCTCAATGCTTCTAAAACCAAACATGAGAACCATCCTACAACATGAGATGTGAAATCCAAATCCTTCCCTTTCCAAACCTGAGACCCTTCCTATAGCTTGAGAAGTGATATCTCAATGCTTCTAATAGCAAACCTGAGATCCTTCCTATGACATGAGATGTGATATCCAATTCCTTCCCATTCCAAACCTGAGACCCTTCCTACAGCATGCGATGTGATATCTCAATCCTTCTAATACCACACCTGAGACCCGTCCTATAACATGAGATGAGATATCCAAGTCCTTCCCATCCCAATCCTGAGACCTTTCCTATAGCATGAGATGTGATATCTCAATGCTTCTTATACCAAACCTGAGACCCTTCCTATAACATGAGATGGGATATCCAACTCCTTCCCATTCCAATCCTGAGACCCTTCCGATAGCAGAGATGTGATATCTCAATGCTTATACCAAACCTGAGACCCTTCCTATGGCATGAGATGTAATATACAACTACTACCCATTCCAATCCGGACACCCTTCCTATGGCATGAGATGTGATATCTCAATGCTTCTACCAAACCTGAGACCCTTCCTATAGCATGAGATGTGATATCCAACTCCTTCCCACTCCAAACCTGAGACCCTTCCTATGGCATGAGATGTGATATCACAATGCTTCTAATACCAGACCTGAGATCCTTCCTATAACATGAGATGTGATATCCAATTCCTTCCCATTCCAAACCTGAGACCCTTCCTGTAGCATGAGATGTGATATCCAACTCCTTCCCATTCCAATACTGAGACCCTACCTATAGCATGAGATGTGATATCTCAATGCTTCTAATACCAAACCTGAGAACCTTCCTATAGCATGAGACGTGATATCCAACTCCTTCCCTTTCCAAACCTGAGACCCTTTCGATAGCAGAGATGTGATATCTCAATGCTTGTACCAAACCTGAGACCATTCCTATGGCATGAGAGGTCATATACTACTCCTTCCCATTCCAATCCTGAGACCCTTCCTATAGCATGAGATGTGATATCTCAATGCTTCTACCAAACCTGAGACCATTCCTATAGCATGAGATGTGATATCTCAATGCTTCTAATACCAAACTTGATATCCTTCCTATAACACGAGATGTGATATCCAACTCCTTCACATTCCAATCCTGAGATCCTTCCTATACCATGAGATGTGATATTTCAATGTTTCTCATACCAAACCTGAGGCCCTTCCTATAGCAAGAGATGTGATGTACAAATCCTTCCCATTCCAAACCTGAGACCCTTCCTATAGCATCAGATGTGATATCCAACTACTTCCCAATCCAATCCTGAGACCCTTCCTATATCATGAGATGTAATATCACAATGCTTGTAATACCAAACCTGAGACCCTTCCTATAGCATGTGTGATATCCAACTCCTTCCCATTCCAATCCTTAGACCCTTCCTATAGCATGAGATGTGATATCTCAATGCTTCTAATACCAAACCTGAGACCCTTCTTAAAGCATGAGATGGGATATCCAACTCCTTCTTATTCCAATCCTGAGACCCTTACGATAGCATGAGATGTGATATCCAACTCCTTCCCATTTCAATCCTGAGACCCTTCCTATAGCATGAGATGTGTTATCTCAATGTTTCTAATACCAAACCTGAGATCCTTCCTATAGCATGTGTGATATCCAACTCCTTCCCATTCCAATCCTTAGACCCTTCCTATAGCATGAGATGTGATATCTCAATGCTTCTAATACCAAACCTGAGACCCTTCTTAAAGCATGAGATGGGATATCCAACTCCTTCTTATTCCAATCCTGAGACCCTTACGATAGCATGAGATGTGATATCCAACTCCTTCCCATTCCAAACCGGAGACCCTTCCTTTAGCATGAGATGTGATATCAAACTCCTTCCCATGCCAATCCTGAGACCCTTACTATAGCATGAGATGTGATATCTCAATGCTTCTAATACCAAACCTGAGAGCCTTCATATAACATGATATGTGATATCCAACTCCTTCTCATTCCAAAACTGAGATCCTTCCTATAGCCTGAGATGTGATATCCAACTCCTTCCCATTCCAAACCTGAGACCCTTCCTATAGCATGAGATGTGAATATCTCAATGCTTCTAATACCAAACCTGAGACCCTTGTTATAGCATGAGATGTGATATCCAACTCCTTCCCATCCCAAACCAGAGACCCTTCCTATAGTATGAAATGTGATATCTCAAAGCTTCTAATACCAAACCTGAGAACCTTCATATAGCATGAGATGTTATCTCCAACTCATTCACATCCCAAAACAGAGACACTTCCTATAGCATGAGATGTGATATCTCAATGCTTCTAATACCAAACCTGATATCCTTCCTATAACATGAGATGTGATATCCAACTCCTTCCCATTCCAATCCTGAGATCCTTCCTATACCCTGAGATGTGATATCTCAATGTTTCTCATACCAAACCTGAGGCCCTTCCTATAGCAAGAGATGTGATATACAAATCCTCCCCATTCCAAACCTGAGACCCTTCCTATAGCATGAGATGTAATATCGCAATGCTTGTAATACCAAACCTGAGACCCTTCCTATAGCATGAGATGTGATATCCAACTCCTTCCCATTCCAATCCTGAGACCCTTCCTATAGCATGAGATGTGATATCTCAATGCTTCTAATACCAAAACTGAGACCCTTCTTAAAGCATGAGATGTGATATCCAACTCCTTCCCGTTCCAAACCTGAGACCCTTCCTATAGCAAGAATATAATATCCAACTCCTTCCCATTCCAATCCTGAGACCATTCCTATAGCATGAGATGTGATATCTCAGTGCTTTTAATAGCAAACCTGAGATCCTTCCTATGACATGAGATGGGATATCCAACTCCTTCCCATTCCAAACCTGAGACCCTTCCTATAGCAAGAATGTAATATCCAACTCCTTCCCATTCCAATCCCGAGACCCTTCCGATAGCAGAGATGTGATATCTCAATGCTTATACCAAACCTGAGACCCTTCCTATGGCATGAGATGTCATATACTACTCCTTCCCATTCCAATCCTGAGACCCTTCCTATAGCATGAGATGTGATATCTCAATGCTTCTACCAAACCTGAGACCCTTCCTATAGCATGAGATGTGATTATCCAACTCCTTCCCATTCCAATCCTGAGACCCTTCCTATAGCATGAGATGTGATATCTCAATGCTTCTAATACCAAACCTGATATCCTTCCTATAACATGAGATGTGATATCCAACCCCTTTCCATTCCAATACTGAGATCCTTCCTATACCATGAGATGTGATATCTCAATGTTTCTGATACCAAACCTGAGGCCCTTCCTATAGCAAGAGATGTGATATACAAATCATTCCCATTCCAAACCTGAGACCTTTCCTATAGCATGAGATGTGATATCCAACTCGTTCCCATTCCAATCCTGAGACCCTTCCTATAGCATGAGATGTGATATCTCAATGCTTCTAATAACAAAACTGAGACCCTTCTTAAAGCATGAGATGTGATATCCAACTCCTTCCCGTGTTCCAAACCTGAGACCCTTCCTATAGCATATGTGCTGCCCTTCCTATGGCATGAGATGTCATATACAACTACTTCCCATTCCAATCCGGAGACCCTTCCTATAGCATGAGATGTGATATCTCAATGCTTCTACCAAACCTGAGACCCTTCCTATAGCATGAGATGTGATATCCAACTCCTTCCCATTCCAATCCTGAGACCCTTCCTATATCATGAGATGTGATATCTCAATGCTTCTAATACCAAACCTGATATCCTTCCTATAACATGAGATGTGATATCTCAATGTTTCTCATACCAAACCTGAGGCCCTTCCTATAGCAAGAGATGTGATGTACAAACCCTTCCCATTCCAAACCTGAGACCCTTCCTATAGCATGAGATGTGATATCCAACTCCTTCCCAATCCAATCCTGAGACCCTTCCTATAGCATGAGATATAATATCACAATGCTTGTAATACCAAACCTGAGACCCTTCCTATAGCATAAGATGTGATATCCAACTCCTTCCCATTCCAATCCTTAGACCCTTCCTATAGCATGAGATGTGATATCTCAATGCTTCTAATACCAAACCTGAGACCCTTCCTAAAGCATGAGATGGGATATCCAACTCCTTCCTATTCCAATCCTGAGACCCTTACGATAGCAGAGATGTGATATCTCAATGCTTATACCAAACCTGAGACTCTTCCTATGGCATGAGATGTGATATCCAACTCCTTCCCATTCCAATCCTGAGACCCTTCCTATAGCATGAGATGTGATATCTCAATGCTTCTATCAAACCTGAGACCCTTCCTATTGCATGAGATGTGATATCCAACTCCTTCCCATTCCAATCCTGAAACCCTTCCTATACCATGAGATGTGATATCTCAATGTTTCTAATACCAAACCTGAGACCCGTCCTAAAACATGAGATGTGAAATCCAAATCCTTCCCCTTCCAAACTTGAGACCCTTCCTATAGCTTGAGATGTGATATCAAACTCCTTCCCATTCCAATCCTGAGATAGCTTGAGATGTGATATCCAACTCCTTCCCATTCCAATCCTGAGACCCTTCCGATAGCATGAGATGTGATATCTTAATGTTTCTCTTACCAAACCTGAGGCCCTTCCTATAGCAAGAGATGTGATGTACAAATCCTTCCCATTCCAAACCTGAGACCCTTCCTATAGCATGAGATGTGATATCCAACTCCTTCCCAATCCAATCCTGAAACCCTTCCTATAGCATGAGATGTAATATCACAATGTTTGTAATACCAAACCTGAGACCCTTCCTATAGCATGAGATGTGATATCCAACTCCTTCCCATTCCAATCCTGAGACCCTTCCTATAGCATGAGATGTGATATCTCAATGCTTCTAATACCAAACCTGAGATCCTTCCGATAGCATGAGATGTGATATCTCAATGCTTCTAATACCAAACCTGAGATCTTCCTATAACATGAGATGTGATATCCAAATCCTTCCACTTCCAAACCTGAAACCCTCCCTTTAGCATGAGATGTGATATCCGACTCCTTCCCATTCCAATCCTGAGACCCTTCTGGTAGCATGAGATGTGATATCTCAATGCTTCTAATACCAAACCTGAGATCCTTCCGATAGCATGAGATCTGATATCTCAATGCTTCTAACACCAAACCTGAGATCCTTCCTAAAGCATGAGATGTGATATCCAACTCCTTCCCATTCCAAACCTGAGACCCTTCCTATAGCATGAGATGTGATATCTCAATGCTTCTAATACCAAACCTGAGATCCTTCCTATAACATGAGATGTGATATCTCAATGCTTCTAAAACCAAACATGAGAACTATCCTGTAACATGTGAAATCCAAATCATTCCCTTTCCAAACCTGAGACCCTTCCTATAGCTTGAGATGTGATATCAAACTCCTTCCCATTCCAATCCTGAGATAGCTTGAGATGTGCTATCCAACTCCTTCCCATTCCAATCCTGAGACCCTTCCTATACCATGAGATGTGATATCTCAATGCTTCTAATACCAAACCTGACACCCGTCCTAAAACATATGTGAGATCCAAATCCTTCCCCTTCCAAACCTGAGACCTTTCCTTTAGCATGTGATGTGATATCCAACTCCTTCCCATTCCAATCCTGAGACCTTTCCTATAGCATGATATGTGATATCTCAATGCTTCTAATACCAAACCTGAGATCCTTCCTATAACATGAGATTTGTATCCAACTCCTTCCCATTCCAAACCTGAGACCCTTCCTATAGCATGAGATGTGATATGTTACTGCTTCTAAAACCAAACCTGAGAACCATCCTATAACATATGTGAAATACAAATCCTTCCCTTTCCAAACCTGAGACCCTTCCGATAGCATGAGATGTGATATCTCAATGCTTCTAAAACCAAACATGAGAACCATCCTACAACATGAGATGTGAAATCCAAATCCTTCCCTTTCCAAACCTGAGACCCTTCCTATAGCTTGAGATGTGATATCAAACTCCTTCCCATTCCAATCCTGAGATAGCTTGAGATGTGATATCCAACTCCTTCCCATTCCAATCCTGGGACCCTTCCGATAGCATGAGATGTGATATCTCAATGCTTCTAATATCAAAACTGAGACCCTCCCTATAGCATGAGATGTGATATCTAAGTCCTTCCCATTCCTATCCTGAGACCCTTCCGATAGCAGAGATGTGATATCTCAATGCTTATACCAAATCTGAGACCCTTCCTATGGCATGTGATGTGATATCCAACTCCTTCCCATTCCAATCCTGAGACCCTTCCTATAGCATGAGATGTGAAATCTCAATGCTTCTATCAAACCTGAGACCCTTCCTTTAGCATGACATGTGATATCCAACTCCTTCCCATTCAAATCCTGAGACCCTTCCTATAGCATGAGTTGTGATATCTCAATGCTTCTAATACCAAACCTGGGACCCGTCCTATAACATGAGATGTGATATCCAAATCCTTCCCCTTCCAAACCTAAGACCCTTCCTTTAGCATGAGATGTGATATCCAAATCCGATTGCTACCTTGATTGGTCTGGTTCGTCCAGAGGTTACCCTGGTCCAAGTAATTAGGTTGGACTTCTGAACTTCTGCGCCACCAGGACAGAGTTCAGAAATCCGTCTTAACAGCATGAGATGTCATATACAACTCCTTCCGATTCCAATCCTGAGACCCTTCCTATAGCATGAGATGTGATATCTCAATGCTTCTAATACCAAACCTGAGATCCTTCCTATAGCATGAGATGTGATATCAAACTCCTTCCCATTCCAAACCTGAGACCCTTCTGATAGCATGAGATGTGATATCTCAATGCTTCTAAAACCAAACATGAGAACCATCCTATAACATGAGATGTGAAATCCAAATCATTCCCTTTCCAAACCTGAGACCCTTCCTATAGCTTGAGATGTGATATCAAACTCCTTCCCATTCAATGTGAAATCCAAATCCTTCCCCTTCCAAACTTGAGACCCTTCCTATAGCTTGAGATGTGATATCAAACTCCTTCCCATTCCAATCCTGAGATAGCTTGAGATGTGATATCCAACTCCTTCCCATTCCAATCCTGAGACCCTTCCGATAGCATGAGATGTGATATCTTAATGTTTCTCTTACCAAACCTGAGGCCCTTCCTATAGCAAGAGATGTGATGTACAAATCCTTCCCATTCCAAACCTGAGACCCTTCCTATAGCATGAGATGTGATATCTCAATGCTTCTAATACCAAACCTGAGACCCTTCCTATAGCATGAGATGTGATATATCAATGCTTCTAATACCAAACCTGAGATCCTTCCTATAACATGAGATGTGATATCTCAATGCTTCTAAAACCAAACATGAGAACTATCCTGTAACATGTGAAATCCAAATCATTCCCTTTCCAAACCTGAGACCCTTCCTATAGCTTGAGATGTGATATCAAACTCCTTCCCATTCCAATCCTGAGATAGCTTGAGATGTGCTATCCAACTCCTTCCCATTCCAATCCTGAGACCCTTCCTATACCATGAGATGTGATATCTCAATGCTTCTAATACCAAACCTGACACCCGTCCTAAAACATATGTGAGATCCAAATCCTTCCCCTTCCAAACCTGAGACCTTTCCTTTAGCATGTGATGTGATATCCAACTCCTTCCCATTCCAATCCTGAGACATTTCCTATAGCATGATATGTGATATCTCAATGCTTCTAATACCAAACCTGAGATCCTTCCTATAACATGAGATTTGTATCCAACTCCTTCCCATTCCAAACCTGAGACCCTTCCTATAGCATGAGATGTGATATCTTACTGCTTCTAAAACCAAACCTGAGAACCATCCTATAACATATGTGAAATCCAAATCCTTCCCTTTCCAAACCTGAGACCCTTCCGATAGCATGAGATGTGATATCTCAATGCTTCTAAAACCAAACATGAGAACCATCCTACAACATGAGATGTGAAATCCAAATCCTTCCCTTTCCAAACCTGAGACCCTTCCTATAGCTTGAGAAGTGATATCTCAATGCTTCTAATAGCAAACCTGAGATCCTTCCTATGACATGAGATGTGATATCCAATTCCTTCCCATTCCAAACCTGAGACCCTTCCTACAGCATGCGATGTGATATCTCAATCCTTCTAATACCACACCTGAGACCCGTCCTATAACATGAGATGAGATATCCAAGTCCTTCCCATCCCAATCCTGAGACCTTTCCTATAGCATGAGATGTGATATCTCAATGCTTCTAATACCAAACCTGAGACCCTTCCTATAACATGAGATGGGATATCCAACTCCTTCCCATTCCAATCCTGAGACCCTTCCGATAGCAGAGATGTGATATCTCAATGCTTATACCAAACCTGAGACCCTTCCTATGGCATGAGATGTAATATACAACTACTACCCATTCCAATCCGGACACCCTTCCTATGGCATGAGATGTGATATCTCAATGCTTCTACCAAACCTGAGACCCTTCCTATAGCATGAGATGTGATATCCAACTCCTTCCCACTCCAAACCTGAGACCCTTCCTATGGCATGAGATGTGATATCACAATGCTTCTAATACCAGACCTGAGATCCTTCCTATAACATGAGATGTGATATCCAATTCCTTCCCATTCCAAACCTGAGACCCTTCCTGTAGCATGAGATGTGATATCCAACTCCTTCCCATTCCAATACTGAGACCCTACCTATAGCATGAGATGTGATATCTCAATGCTTCTAATACCAAACCTGAGAACCTTCCTATAGCATGAGACGTGATATCCAACTCCTTCCCTTTCCAAACCTGAGACCCTTTCGATAGCAGAGATGTGATATCTCAATGCTTGTACCAAACCTGAGACCATTCCTATGGCATGAGAGGTCATATACTACTCCTTCCCATTCCAATCCTGAGACCCTTCCTATAGCATGAGATGTGATATCTCAATGCTTCTACCAAACCTGAGACCATTCCTATAGCATGAGATGTGATATCTCAATGCTTCTAATACCAAACTTGATATCCTTCCTATAACACGAGATGTGATATCCAACTCCTTCACATTCCAATCCTGAGATCCTTCCTATACCATGAGATGTGATATTTCAATGTTTCTCATACCAAACCTGAGGCCCTTCCTATAGCAAGAGATGTGATGTACAAATCCTTCCCATTCCAAACCTGAGACCCTTCCTATAGCATCAGATGTGATATCCAACTACTTCCCAATCCAATCCTGAGACCCTTCCTATATCATGAGATGTAATATCACAATGCTTGTAATACCAAACCTGAGACCCTTCCTATAGCATGTGTGATATCCAACTCCTTCCCATTCCAATCCTTAGACCCTTCCTATAGCATGAGATGTGATATCTCAATGCTTCTAATACCAAACCTGAGACCCTTCTTAAAGCATGAGATGGGATATCCAACTCCTTCTTATTCCAATCCTGAGACCCTTACGATAGCATGAGATGTGATATCCAACTCCTTCCCATTCCAAACCGGAGACCCTTCCTTTAGCATGAGATGTGATATCAAACTCCTTCCCATGCCAATCCTGAGACCCTTACTATAGCATGAGATGTGATATCTCAATGCTTCTAATACCAAACCTGAGAGCCTTCATATAACATGATATGTGATATCCAACTCCTTCTCATTCCAAAACTGAGATCCTTCCTATAGCCTGAGATGTGATATCCAACTCCTTCCCATTCCAAACCTGAGACCCTTCCTATAGCATGAGATGTGATATCTCAATGCTTCTAATACCAAACCTGAGACCCTTGTTATAGCATGAGATGTGATATCCAACTCCTTCCCATCCCAAACCAGAGACCCTTCCTATAGTATGAAATGTGATATCTCAAAGCTTCTAATACCAAACCTGAGAACCTTCATATAGCATGAGATGTTATCTCCAACTCATTCACATCCCAAAACAGAGACACTTCCTATAGCATGAGATGTGATATCTCAATGCTTCTAATACCAAACCTGATATCCTTCCTATAACATGAGATGTGATATCCAACTCCTTCCCATTCCAATCCTGAGATCCTTCCTATACCCTGAGATGTGATATCTCAATGTTTCTCATACCAAACCTGAGGCCCTTCCTATAGCAAGAGATGTGATATACAAATCCTCCCCATTCCAAACCTGAGACCCTTCCTATAGCATGAGATGTAATATCGCAATGCTTGTAATACCAAACCTGAGACCCTTCCTATAGCATGAGATGTGATATCCAACTCCTTCCCATTCCAATCCTGAGACCCTTCCTATAGCATGAGATGTGATATCTCAATGCTTCTAATACCAAAACTGAGACCCTTCTTAAAGCATGAGATGTGATATCCAACTCCTTCCCGTTCCAAACCTGAGACCCTTCCTATAGCAAGAATATAATATCCAACTCCTTCCCATTCCAATCCTGAGACCATTCCTATAGCATGAGATGTGATATCTCAGTGCTTTTAATAGCAAACCTGAGATCCTTCCTATGACATGAGATGGGATATCCAACTCCTTCCCATTCCAAACCTGAGACCCTTCCTATAGCAAGAATGTAATATCCAACTCCTTCCCATTCCAATCCCGAGACCCTTCCGATAGCAGAGATGTGATATCTCAATGCTTATACCAAACCTGAGACCCTTCCTATGGCATGAGATGTCATATACTACTCCTTCCCATTCCAATCCTGAGACCCTTCCTATAGCATGAGATGTGATATCTCAATGCTTCTACCAAACCTGAGACCCTTCCTATAGCATGAGATGTGATTATCCAACTCCTTCCCATTCCAATCCTGAGACCCTTCCTATAGCATGAGATGTGATATCTCAATGCTTCTAATACCAAACCTGATATCCTTCCTATAACATGAGATGTGATATCCAACCCCTTTCCATTCCAATACTGAGAT